>NC_035167.2:32910395-33015395 GCF_001659605.2 Manihot esculenta | reverse complement strand
CCCAAAAAAAAATTTCTTTTTCTTACAAGCATAGATAACTCCAGAAGAGAATCCATCAATTTAGGTTTTGAAATAGCCTCAAGGAATGGACCTTACATACCCGTTTTCTACACCATCAATTCAAAAAATTTTCAATATAATTATAGGTTAACTATTAATTATGGTGAGATTTATATGAATCTCGATATGCTAAATAATTATAATTTAAAATCACTGTACATACAATAATCATATTATAAAATCTCTCCTAACAATCATAGTTCCTCTATTTCCATTTCAATCCACCCTAGCATTGAATTTTAATTTGATAAGTTGTGGAGGTGGGTGGTGGACTCCAATGGAGTTTCTTTCCTAACTTGGCGTTGTTGTTTCTGCTAAATCACTGATCAAGCACAATTTAGCCACATTTTTATTATCCCTTTTATTGCTTATTTACACATTTTCTAGCTTAATTTATGGTTTTTATCTTGTTTTTACAGAAAAGGAAGAATCTGGAAAATGGGAGAAAAAGTGCAGAAAATTTGCAAAAGAATGATTTGCCCAGTGATTTGCCCAAAAATCTGCTCCAATCACTGCCCAGATCAAGCTAAAACAGATACCCAGAGGCAACAGACAGCAGTGACATGGGCAAGCGATTTGACCAAGACAATCGAGGATCACTGGCCAAATCACTCGCAGAGGCATAGAGGACTGACTCACAGAGAAGCGATTTGCCCAGTGATTTGCCCAAGAAACTGGTCAAATCGCCGGGCAAATCACTTTGACAGCAGAAAATTACAGCAGAGCGGGAAAATGGACAGCAAACAGAAATCCGAATTTTCAGAAGTCCAAATCCAATCCAATCACTTCCAGCACTTATCCAAGAGCCACGAAAGAGCTTCTCATCCAAGGAAATCCAATTGCAATTAAATTCAACATCAAAAGAGGAGTCCAACACCAAATCAAAGAGGGATTTCAAAACCCTAGATGGATAAAATTCTGCAACTATAAAAGGAGAGCCTCCAAGCCAGCAATCTTATCTTCTGATCAGGAACTCAGCACCTTCTCCCTCGCCAGAAACTCTTCAGCTGTTCTTTCTTTTTCTTTCTTTTCATCTTTTGTGTATTTTAGTCACCATGAGTGGCTAAACTCATTATTTTCTAGTTGAAGTTGAGAATATTCAGATTTGTGATGAATTGGGAGGTTAATACTCCATTGTTGAACTCTTGTTTGTTTCAATATTTATGCAATCTGATCTTTTCTATAAATATTACTTTGCTTTTAGAATCAATAAGGGCCCATTGCTTTTAATTTGCTTAAGTAATATTGTTTGAATGATTTAGGTCCGTAATTGCTTAGGTTGTTCAAATACACATTTAATCAGGTTGCATAATCTAAACTTGACCACGCGGTTGGCAAGGATAGAATTGGGTTTCTCTAAGTCTTAATGCAATCAACAGTTGTTCGATGCTATAATGCCCCAAGGACGTTCCTTGGCAACTTGTTGATTAGTGTTTGATTAGCGAACGTTTCCTAATCAAACTAGAACTAAGGAGGAATTTGGATTGTGAGAAGCGTCTTCCACAACCAAAACTAATTTATTGAAATCAAATAGGAGTCTTTAATAATCAATGATCAATTCTGAACAAACTGAATTAGACTCACACTTCAGCTAGAATCTCTTTCTCATTGGAATTCCTTTTCAATTAAATTATTGTTCTCTTTTGCTTTTAGATTTTAACTCATCAAAACAAACCCCCATCTTTTACTTATTTGTTATTACTTGCCTTAGTCATTATTAGGAAGATACTTGGTGTCAATTCCCTGTGGTTCGACCCTATTGCCACTATCTACAAATTTATTTGTTGATTGATAATAGGTTATTTTTGACGGCTTCGACAACCGCCTATCAATCACCAATAAAAAATTTGATTGATATTGCAAAGCTGCTCCAACAACTTCAGAAAAGGACTAGCTCTGGTTATTGAACATAAGAGCATTTCGATATTTCCGTAGACGCCATAAAATGAAACTTGAGAGTTGCATATGATGATCATGCTCAGCGTGATGGAGCAAGCATTAATATTCATCTCATCCCAAATGTCAATAATAGAAGAGTTTTTGGTAATTTTTTATAAATTAAATTAAACATTCTCTAATTTTATGGTTTTTTATTGCAAATCAAATAACTGATTCAGCAATTTAATGATTTAACAACTTTATTTGACTACAATTTTTAAAAAATAAATTACTATATATACATAACATATTTCTTTTTATAATTATCAAAAATTATTTCGTGATTTGATTTCTTTTTAAATAGACTCTTAAAATTAATTTATAATAAAAAAAATCATGTGATTTTTCATTCCATGGAGCTTTTCTCTATAATATGTTAATAAATGCTGATATAATATTTAAAATAATAACTTTTGATGTGATTTTTCATTCCATATGCTAAATCAGCATGTGGACCCATCTTTCAAATTAAAATAATTTCTTATATTTATTTTTTAAGCGATGCACATTGAATTAATTACTTTATGCAAATAATGCAAAAATTTAACGATTATTTAAATATTATTTATTTTCCTTTTCAGTGAGATTATGTTTTATATTTTATATTCATATGAGTTTATTTGATTTGATGTTTTATATTCCATCCCTAATAATGATTAAGAATTTGATGGTTATCTGATTCGTAAAAACACCAATTTTGACCTAAATTTTTTATAAATCAAATGCTAAATTATCACGTCGATTAATTTTTCAAATTAAAATATTAAAATTATTTTTTTAGCAATGCAAAAGAAATTATATTTAAATAAAGGTTAAAAAGACAATTATAGTATTAAAAAAAACTAGTTCAATATGGAACGCTACAAAATCATATTTCTCTTTGACAAGTAGAAGTAAAGTCACAAATCATTATCAATATCTAAACTCCAGAAAATCAAGTCCTTCACCATTGAAACTCCTGGAATCTGCAGAGAACGAAAAAGAAGGAAAAATCAAATTCAAAAAAGAACTATTTGACCTGAGGAAAATTAAGAATAAAGGTAATTCCCTATCTAGAATAAAATAGAGAGAATATTAAAAAAAAAAAGAAAAATCAAAGCAAAAGGAAAAAAAAAGACCCAAATAAAAATATTAACTACTCATAATTTCTTTAAGCAATTCATATTGAATTTACTTATGCAAATAATATTAAATTTTATGCTTTAAATTTATATTGTATTTTTATTTTCGAGATTTAATTTGTTTTAAAAAAAATAATTTTGAAGAAAATATTTCGTAGACAATAATAAGTTTTATACTGGAAAATATAATAACACATATATATTTTTAATTTGTTACATTAAATTATATTAATTCTTTAATTTTATTATTATTATTATTATTTTGCTTTCAACTGGTCTATGTGATTATTAAGTCTTTTTATAAGACTTAAATAGTAATTTTATCCTTGTCTGTAAAAGGAAGCTTACATTGTCACCGTATTTAGACTGAATTCTGTATTTATCCTTATTTATGGCCCTGTACTTCAAGAAGTAATAATATTTTTATTTTATTTTATTTTAATTCAGTGGGTCAAATTAATTCACTAACTTTCATTTATATTTTGCAATTTTCAGCAAATGCTATTATTTAAAAAACAAAATTTGAGTTGAATCAATTTATCAAGTCACATACAAGCAGCCCTTGAATGAACATTTTTTAAATTTATATCATTTTTTTATTTAATTTATTTAAATAATTATTCCTTCTAAAAGTTTTTTTGGCGGCCAAATCACTTGATATTAGAAAGTTTAAATTAAAATATAAAAATATGAAAGTTGAAATCTTTAAATTCATTATAAATTTTAATAACAAAAAAAATTAAAGCTATTAACTAAGATTAGGCTTAAAATCTAAAGAAGAAGCAAACCAAGTAGCATTTACACGTGGCCAAAAAGAACAAAAGGTGATCCAAAATTTTAGCATGAGTATGACAGATAGAGAAAGTTGGGGAGCTTTTTTAAACACATAATAAACCGATTTGATAATTAATATTCCACTTTTGACATAATGCCAAACACTGTGATCTTTGTTACGTACTTTGCACTTTGCAGGTTATTAAACTCTAAAATCACGTGCGGGACTTAATTTTGAAGAGGACAAAGTCAGTTTTAATACCGCCGAATATAAGTGGCCAAGAATTTTTATAATTATTAAAAATATAAAAAATTATAAAAAAAAATACTCAAACTATACATGTGTCCAAACAAATGTACCTTTAAAATTTTTTTCACGTTAAAATCTACCCAATTTTAGAAAATATGACTTTTCCATAATAGATATGATTTTCTTCTCATCGTATCGTATGAGTCTCTTAATATTCAATTTAATAAAAAAATTTATAAAATAAAAAAAATAATCAGAAGTCTATAAAAAATGTCTCGATAGAAATCCTCCAAAATTCAAGTTAGATTCATAAACTAAAATAGTATGAATAGGCAAGAGTTATAGAAAAAAATAAAGTAAAACAAATATGAAGTGGAGGAAGAAACATAAAATGTAAAAGGAAAGAGAAAACTATTTCCTCTTTACCTGCCCCTCTTGTTCCTGTTATTGTGCTACTTGTCTATGTCATTCATGCACGTACGGACGTGTCAGACCCTCTCTCCATACCAGCCGGTCATTTAATTTATTTGACGCGCGTGCGGACAGAGCTGCAAAATGACTGGACTAACTCCTCTTGTTCACATCACATTACCGAATTGGACTTCTTTCTGCTGGGTCTGGACTCGCGGGTAATCCATCCGGTCCTGCGTATCTAGATCGAGGTCTGAAATGTTGAGTTGGTCAGTCTAAGGAGGGCTTGATGGATTTTGAGCCATTATTCTCTTCTTGAATCCGATTTCATACAAAATAGAGAAAATTCGAGTGTTATCAGTTTATGATATAATTTATTTAAAGAGAAAATTATATACTATTTTAAAATTTTTTATTTTTATTTATTAATTAATTTTTATAATATAAAGTGACTTACTAATATTAAGAGATGATTATATATAGATTACTATTATTCAATCATTAATTTTTTTAAAATCAAAATAAAATTAGCAATATAAGTTTTTTTTTTTTTTTTTTAAAATAAGAGATGGACAGAATAGTTTAACTAACGAATACCACGTGGGCGTATGGTAGCCAGGCAGTATTGCTTCGCAGCGAACTAAGCCTAACTTATTTTAAAATTTCTTTCACGCTTTTGAATTATATTTGAAATATTCATAAAAAATTTAATATTAGTGAAAAATTATAATATTATATTAAATTTGAATCAGATTTAATTTATTTTAAAAATTAAATTTTTTAAAAAATATTTTTTTTTATTTTAAATCGATATAAAATTTAATAATCTCTAAAAACAATATGATAATATCTCGTTCTAACCAGTAGTATAGCTCCTAATCTAAGGCCACCAGCGGACTATCGTGCAAGATGAGTTAACCTATCAGCAGAAAAGCTTACTTTCCTGAAAATATGACTTATACTGATCTGCCACTTGGGATATTGGTAGTGGAGTAATGAAAAACTCCTTTAATTTTTGATTAATTAATATTAAAATAGTTAATAATTATTAAAACAATTAAATTATTAAAACAACTAATTTTTTTAAAAAGAACCAAAATAGTGGGCACGTGTTTTGTAATTTCAAATTTAAAAATTAAATTAATAAAATAAAATTATTTATAAGTTTAATATCTTAACTAAAAAAAATAATAGTTCACAAATTTAAATGCCACCTTTGGATCACAGACACATGAATTTAAATATCATAGCCATATCAACACTCAAGAATCAAGTCTAAATATCCAGTAGTATTTTTATCTAAACCTTGTTAAACAATAACTTTTAAAATAATATTTAATATTAAAAATTAATTCGTATAATTTTTACTAATTATTATCAAAATAATTAACTGCTATTAAAATAAATAGTATTATCGAATTAATTTTTTTTGTTTAAAACATTTTCCATGTGAATCTTTATTATGGGCGTATGATGTCCAAGCATCTTAGTACACGGTGGTTCGTGTACTTATAGCTTGTCATTGTCAAATGTGGTCCAGATTCAATACTTATCAAGTACAAATTCAATTGTCTATAAAACATATGATATGATATATGTGGTTGTTAAAAATAAAAGGGACCATTCAAGTAGCAATGCCCCTTAGAGTATGGCAGAGCTGCTGGATTCTACTCCTAAAATTAAATCATTAAGTGAAATTAGTTTATTTAGAAATTAGACTTTTGTTCGGGTTTAATTTCTAATTATGATTTAATCTATTTTTATATTAAAAATAATACATTATTTTCATTCAATTCGATTTTATCAATTTTTCATAAAATTAAATTAAATTAAAATAATTAAAATTTAAAAAAAAATTAAATAAAAAAATAAAAAATTAAATTAAAATTTTAAATTAATTCACTTCAATCGATTATTCTAATTTAAATGGAATGTGGCTCAACATACGTCAATGAAAAATTAAACTAAATATTTTTCCTTCATTAATTTTTTTTCTTTGAAGATAGAATAATTCAATAAAAAATAACCTCAACATAAGTCGGTTTCTGTTACAGAATTACATGAAAAGTTTATACCTTGGATAACTCTGGTAGTATCAATTCTCCTTAATTGGCCAAATTTACTTTTAAACAATACTATTAAAGCAAAAAATATCAAACCTCATCTTTTAGTTTAAAGTTATCTATCAATTATTGTTAAAATGTCAAATAAGTTTATTATTTGTTGAAATTTAATAGTACAATTTATATTTTATTCAATTTATTTAGTTTTCTTTAGACTTATTTAATTTTTTTACTAATAATTTAAAAATAAATTTAAAATTTAAAATTTAAAATTTTTAATTCCGCTATATAATTTAAGGAAAAATTTAATATTTTTACCAATTCTCTGTATCGGAGTAAACATAAAAACATATAATGATATCTTTATAACTTGTCATTGTGAGAAGTTAAAAAACATGAAGGTAAATATACTTAAATCCTTACATTTTTATTTAATAGTTTAATAAATTTAATTAAATTTTTTTAAACATTAATTAGCTAAATAAACCCTTAAATTTTATCTTAATACTAACCTAACAAAATATATGATACTTATTTTAATATAAATCGAATTACAAAGCCGTTTGAAATCACAAAAGAGAGTTATTGTCGATTTGAAGCTGCGTTTTTTTTAATTTAATGGAGAAGAAGAATTGGAGATCCACGAGTGAGGGAAACTTCTCTCTCTTTGATCTTCTTCCTCAGATCAAATTTCGAGTAAGGTCGGTCTTGTTGATTGAAAGAAGCTGAACGCCCGTAATCTCATCGTATTTGGCTACTGGACGGCGTTGGAATCACACTGGAAAGGTAGCTGCTCTTGTGGGCATTTTGGCCGCAAAAACTTGATTCTTTCACCGTTGCATTCGCCATTCCACCCCAGTGATAGCTGCTATTGGTGGCTGGGAGGAGGAGTTTGGGGGTTGCCAAACGCAGCTCCTGCTGTGTTTAGCATTTGTTTTTATTTTTTATTTTTATAATAATAAATTAATTCCCATTAATGCCACATCAATAATGTGTTTAATAATTTTTAACTTAATTGATGCCACGTCAATAAATGTTACCTAAAAAAATATTTTTATATTATAAATTAAATAGAATTTTATGCTATTTATATAAAATTTGGTCTAAAATAATTAGAGAAATATATTTATATTAAAGTTGTTGTGCAATCATGATTAATATATTAAGTTTTATCATTAAAAAAAATTATATACGGAAGGATATTATAATAAAATAAATCATTCTCTGCGGGACTAAAATTTTTAATTTTTTTTTATAATTGAATTTAATAATGTATGGATTTATATTTGATTATTATTTTGAGTTTAAATTTTATTGGAAATATTTTGTTGCAGAAAAGAAATTATTTTATAAAATTTTAATACCTAAAAAATCTGCGGCAAACAACTAGTTTAAAAATAATTTGTAGAGGTTTTAAATTACAAAATTAAGCTGAGTTGTCTTGTTGGTACTGGCCATAATTTAATTTATCGTGTCATTGTGAGAAATTAAGGCCAAATGTCTTCCTAGCTTGTCATTGTGAGAAATCCAAATTACATCTTTGCCTTAAAAGATTTGAAATGCAAGAGTACATCAATTATATTGCTAACTCAAATGTCTATCATCTGTACTATCTCCGGCATGTTCAGGAGAAAAACAAGAAAATCCTGAACTAATTGCATCATTATAAGCTCCGTGTGGCTCAAAATATAAAATATGCAAAACACAAACTTAAAAAAGGAAATGAAAAGAAAGAGGGGAAAGAGTAAAGATAGATAAGTACACATATATTTCTATTTCACCTAATTTATTGGCCAGTGTTTACTTAACAAAATTCTTAGTCCAATGGACCTAAGTTTCTAAAACATGGTTGACATTAAGTATAAGGGCGAGGCAACTGTATCAGACTGTCACTAGAAACTTGAAATGACTTCATCTGTAAAAGGAAAAGGGTACGGCAAACATACCAGCAATCCTAAGAGCAAAACTATGACTCCAAGGGCAACATACTTGTCCTCGGGATCAGTGATTTCCTCAGAGAGTGGAGCAATTGGCCCTCTTTGCAAGAAGAATATCAAAACTACCCAATAAAATGCCACATCATTAAACAGTGAGGATAGACCAAGCAGGACAATTGAGACAGCTGTGAAGCGAGCTGAAGCCTGTTGAATGGACAAGTAGATTAGCATAGTAAATTTCTAGAGGGATTTGAGGCAGCTAGGTAATAAAACATTTGAAAAGTGTAATTCTCACAGAAGTATGTTAAGATTTTAAAGCTTAAGGGGTCCTGTTAATCGTCTTAGAACTTTGATGAGCATACCTTTCTTCCCCATATGGCAAAAGAAATCCTCCCTCCATCAAGCTCTCCTGCTGGGATGCTATTGATGGCATTGATAAGCAGTCCAGCCCAAGCCCATATCACAAGAGGGTTAACAGATATAGGAGTACCTTCCTTGAGTGCATCACCCAGAAGAAGTTTAGCTGCAATAAAGAGAGAAACTCAATGTCAATATCCTCCGTGATGTGCACAAGCAAAGCTTCTTCCCAATGAACATGATGATGCCAAGACACTGAAATACAACACTCCCTTTGTCAATAAAGATAGGCTACTTTCTTTTCTTATCCGTCCCAAATTATTAACTTCCTTTCTAAAATAGTAGTTTATTTATTAACTTGTTAATTTTTTTTTGTCGAAGATTAACTTGTTAATATGTTCCTACTAATTTGCATTGAAAAGTAATTTCATTAATTTCAACGATAATTTATTATACGAGTTGTTTAATTTTAACAAAGTAATATGAGTGGAGAGCATATTAGGAAAAGACTAAATGAAATTTATTACTTTTAACTATATTAACTAAATTTCTGAATTCATGTGAAAATAGAAGTAAGCCCATCTTTGCGGGATGGAGGGAGTAGAATACATGATCAAAAGAAATGTCTCCATGCAAATATGCCCAGAATGAAGTGCTTACCAATACCACCAGCAAGAAATGACTCGTGAAAGACAGAAGCATCAACGATAAGACCAACACCATCACTAGGTGGTAAGATGAATCCTAGAAGAAAAAGAACAAAGCCCAAGGTGAACCCAGCCACAGGTCCTGCTGCTGCAATCTTTAGAAGGTCTTCACGTTTGGGCACAATACTTACTATCCTTGTAATAGCACCAAAAGAGCCTATCTGCCCACCAAGACATTTCATTAGACCTTCCATACACATTTATTGAGGGAAAGAGAGGAAAAAGATCGGCAATCATGTACTTGAAATAACGGTTCTAACCATTAATCTAGCAACAAGCTGCTTGAAAAAAAAAAATGTTCTTTCCAAATTAAAGATCAGGATAGGCAACCATATATTCACCTGCCAACTTGGAACAAAATATGGCACTCCGAGCTTAACATTACTTCTCTTTGCAACTAATATGTGGCTAAGTTCATGTACCCCCAAAATAAGTGCAGTCACAATAGCTCCAGGCAGGCCATTCTTTAGCAACTCGAGATTGTCAAAAGTTGATCTGGTGATTTTATATATTAATGATCTAGTAAGAAAATAAAACTCAAATTGTTCCATACTATGAAGAAAACAGAATGGATAAAACAACACATTGCAATTATAGACAGCAAAGTCATACGTTATAAGAGGCATCACTTAGAAGTTCTGACAAAAAATAAATTTTATTCACAAGAACAAGGGAAAGAAAAGTGAAAAAGAAAAAGGAAGAATGTTCCCTGAAAATTAGGCATCATAAAGGCAAAGAAAAATGTTTTCTGAACAACATGATTAGCAGAACCATGAAAAAACTTGGTAATAGCATCTTACAGATATATGCCTAAATAATTGAGTTGAACTTTAAAATAGGTCGAAAAGTTAGGGCGCAATAGTGAAGTTAACATCATCTGATTTCATCATCTCAAGGAAGAAAGGGGAAAGAAACAAAAGCTATTTTGTTACACATGAGAAAAGATAGCTATCTGTATTTGATTTGATGATAGAATATGGATAAAGAAAGGGCATACAATAAGTTGGATTGTAATGCAGGAACATTTCGGAGAAGTAACGTGAAAACTGTAACAACTCCAAAAGCCCCAGCTGCAAACCACTCTGGGACCGCTGCAAAAACAACATCATATCTGTTATAGTATATACCATCACAGTTTAAAAAGGACTAATTTTGATCCCATAACTACCTGTAGTTTCAGGCTGCAGGGTCTTTCTTGGAACAACAACTGCCACTGGTTTATCATCCTCTGGATTAACTAGAAGGAAAAGTTTATACTCATCCCCAAATTTATTCTGTGTATAGATTTTGGAGACATTGAATTGTAAAAAGGATAATTTCATGAACATTTTTAAAAAAGACAGGGACAGAAGCAAGTAAGCACCTGCATCCTGTTTGCTAGCTTCTCATAGCTTTTGGCAGCCTGTCCTCTCAGGTTACCTTTAAACAAGACCCCCCCCTACCAAATGGAAATCAATTAAACCGACAACTTAAAAACCATACTAGTTAATAAAAGAGGATTACGAGATAACTTTTTTGTTTTTCTATTTCAGAGGACTTCTTAACTCCCTCTGAAGAAGATAAATTCCATTTCTGTAAATAGGTAGTTAATAATTTCTAAATAATTTAAGAAAGAAAGGTCTAAATGCAAGAACTTCAATGATCAACCAGATTTTCTAATCTAAGTAACAACTCCATGTGTTTTTATCCCTTCTCAGAGGATGGAGAAAGGCAATAGTACCTATTTTATTAGCTCACCTCATATGGCTCCTGGCTTGTCACGAAAAAAGTATCAAAGCCAAATACTTGGTCCTTAAGAATATCAATTGTTCCTTTAGGAATCCTTACTGATACATCCAGTTGCTGAGGCTGTTCAGGAGGTCATTGAAAAATGTAAGATAGAAGGTACTAAACTAAGATTCTTCCTCTAATGCAGGAAGCATTCTAGAATCTATCATAATCACCTTCACACCTGGAAGAGGAGATCCACTAACAACTTCTACAGCATCAGTTTCCTGTTTCATATACACAGTAAGGGCCATATGATTAATAATTGTTTCCCTGTTAACCAAATCAAAACATTTAAACAAACTTTTGAAGGATATATGTAAAGGAACATGAACTCTATCCTGTAGACAAACTGGATAGATACAAGTAAAAGTTATCATACACAATGTGACAACCAGAAGCTAATATTAGATAATTAGTTTTAACTATTGTTTTCCAAAAGCACAATCTAACTAAATAGTGGGAAACAAATAAAAACCAAACTGTACATTTCTGGCCACTGGCATAGAGTATACATCATTATCAAAATAATCATGTGATAAAAGATGAATGTACTGAATGCAAAATCTTATTACCATATGAAATTAACAATACCTGGGTGGCACCTTCAGCACTAGTTTCCCCATCACTATTGGTGATTTGATTCACAACTGTAGGCTGAGAATCAGGCTGGGAATTCGATTGCTCTATGGAATCTGTGGTAGGCGGTGCTTCTCCTCCTCCATGTTCTTCTTTTTCCTATAGATATTCATCCAAATTCAAAATTAAACAACAACCAAGCATAATGATCCCAAAAAGGCAAAGCATAAGCATTAACATTTCCCCTCCAAACAAAATAAAAAAAAAAAGTTACAAAATCAAGTTCTATGTAATATACGAGTAGCTAAGTCATTCTCAATAGCCTCATCGTAAACATTGGTTTTGAATTTCCATTTCATTTGAATATAAGCAATGGTCTTGATTCTTGAAATTGACCTCCAAATATTGAGCACCTCAAACTTGAATTTCAGTTCAATTCCCATTTGCTTCTCATTTACCCTAACTTCACAGTTTCGAAAAAGCGAGATATCAAATTTCAAGACTTAGGATTCAAAACCAAAAATAGTCGCCCAACCTGGCATGCAAGCATATCCGCGAATAATAAGCTGAAAAGGGGAGAGGGTGTCAGGTATTGAACCCGTCACCGCCTTAACTATAACATACTATAGCAAACATGCAGAGTGAACTCTTAAGCTGCCAAACTACAAACACATAAACATCTAAATAGAGCAAAAGCACAAAAAGAAAAGTGTATAGAGGACTGATTCTACCTTATCATTATTGCTATCTGGTTCAGTTTGCGTCTCTGTAACTCTACAAATAATTCCTCTCTTTCCATGAAACCTAAATTGAAAATACACTAAGAGTAGGATTAGCTACAATTCATGTTAACCAAAGAAAAACCAATTCAACTCACCTCGAAACATGGTACAAATTTAAGTCCTTACAACACCGTTTCTTCCGCCGAGAAAAAACCAAAGAAGCTAAGAAAGGCGGGGAACGAAGCTCGAAATGAGAGCAAGAGCTGTACTGTGATGACAAAGACGACAGTGGACTAAAATTCCCTCGAAAAGGAGCTAAAATACTCATATTTTAGCGGCACAAAATATAAGAAAAAGGCTATCTTCAGTTGAAATCAAATCCTAACTCCATTGAAATTTCATAAAGAAGAGGTTTTGGCTTGAACTGAAATTGGCAGATTCAGGTGATGAGTCTTATCTGAGATATTTCTTGGGAACAACAAAAAACGGATAACTCTTTCGAGCGTTGGTTAAATACCCTCCAGTTGTGGAGTATCTAGCTCTTCCAATCAAGTTTTGACACGTCAGACTGTAGTTTGGATTAATGAGTTCGTTCATAATCACCTTTCTTTGCGGAAAAAGAAAAGAGGATTTTTACAAAATTAGGGTGGGTGAATATAATTTTTCGATTCGAGATCTGGTAAAATTTATTTATCAATTTGGAATTTATTTGTTGCGTGAGAGGTGAAAAGAGGATTTAGTATTTTTTTAACAGGCGCCAAGCCCGACTACTTTTTAAAGAGGCGCCTGCCTCGAAAAACTTGTTTTGTTTTTTTTTAAATTGTGGTGTGGCGTGTACTATAATTTAGTTTTTTATTTTTAATTATTAATATATTATAATTAAATATTTATATTATATTAATTTAATAATTAAATATATATAAAAGTATTAAATTAAATAATTAATAAAAAAATTAATTAATTAATTAATTAATATGAATATTTAAAATTATAAAAATTAAATTTATTTTTTATTGCACTTTTATTTAAAATTATAAAATAAAATTATATTGTAATTTAAATAATTAATAAAAAATAAATAAATAAATTAATTAATATGAATATTTAAAATTATAAAAATTAAATTTATAATTCTAAATGTTATATGTGATCACCTAATTATTTATAATTTATTAAAAATAATAAATTTAATTAAATATTTTAATAGCAAGGTAATATAATAATTTTAAATATTTTATGTAAATTGTTTATAATTTATTAAAAAAGATAAATAAATTAAGTAATTAATTCAATTAAATAATTTTGTATAAATTTAATAGCAGATTAATATTATAATTCTAAATATTTTTATGTGTATTTTTTTATTATTAATTTTATAATATTTTTATATATTAAAAATATTTTTATAAAATATAATAACTATTTATAACTGGTTTTAGTATTTTGCAGAGTTATAAAATAATATTAAAATTACCGGTACTATTTAATTACAGAAATTACTGTATTAATCTATTAAAATAATAAAAAAATTTATTATTGGATAAATGTATACTATAAAAAATTTAATAAAGTGATTTTATATACAATAATATTATATTGTAAATATTTTTTATGTGCAGTCTTTTATTATTAAACTCTTATATATTAAAAATATTTTTATAAAATATAATAACTATTTTTAATTTGTCTTAATACTTTGGAGTGTTATTAAATAATATTATCATGTGATTCAACGTATACAAGATTATTCATACTATTTAATTACAGTATTAATATATTAATTTATTAAAATAATAAAAAAATTTATCACTATATAAATATATATTATACGATAAATTATTTTTATACATTCAATCACAATCGAATTATTTTTATACATCTAATTACAATAAAATTAAACTTTAAAATTATATAATATCAGTAATTTTTTATTTAAAAATTAATAATAAAATCTATTAAATATTACAACATTAAAATTATATAAAAAAATTATTATTATAAAAATATAATATTTTTAAATTAATATAATATAAATATTTAATTATAATATATTAATAATTAAAAATAAAAAACTAAATTGTAAAGTGGCGCAAGACCACAATTTAAAAAAAAAAAAAAAAAGCTTCCCGAAGCTCCAGGCGCCTTTTGGAGAAGCGGTCGGGCCTGGCGCCTGTCAAAGAGGCGTCAGGTTCTCTTTTCGCCTGCGACGTGGCAGGCGAACCCCAAAATCGGCAAATAAGTTTTAACTGACTCCAAATCGATAAAATTATATTCACCCGACCCTAATTTTGCAAAAAGTCCAAGAAAAAATCACTGTCCTTGCAGAAAGTCTAAATAAACACTTAAATTTTTCACAAAAATCTAAATAAATTTAAATTTTTTAACCCGATATTAATGATTTTACAATAAAAAAATTTAAATAAATTATTTATAATTTTATTTTTATACATAATAAAAAAAATTTAAATAAAATTTTACAATAAAAAATTTAATTAAATTAAATTTTTATAAAATTCTTAATTTTAAATAAAATTTTAATTTTGATTTAATTTTTAAATTTAAATAAAAAAATTTAGTTTGCTCTATTTATCTCCTCCTCTTGCAAATTTGTATGATAAGATTGGTAATTATTTATCAATGAATTTTAATTATTGCTATTGAACCATAATTACTGAAAAAAATATATTTTCACTAAGCATCCTAGGTTTTATTTTTTATTTTTTATTAATATGTGTAAAAAAAGTAATATAAATAAAAATTATAGAAGAGTGGGTAATAAATAAATAAAGAAAACTGAAATCTTTAGAATTGCTTGTGAAAACTTCTTGAAGCTACTGAATTTTTAGTGGTTGTTGGAATCCTGAAGCTATTGAAAACTGATGATGTTTAATCTCTTCTTTGAAAATGTCCTGAAGAGTAATTAAATGCAGCTTTGAAAAATGAGTGGAACTGCAGTTGAAGGAATATCAAAAAGAATAAATAAAGACCATATATTGATATTGGAGCTTCTGGTGTGTACAAGTACACAGCATACGTCTTAGGTTGCCTTTTTTTAATAATCATTAGTGGCCGAAACCACAGCTCATGCAGAGAAAATTCAGTCTCTTGATTGCTAGACTTTTGTCAAGGCATTACGAAAGAAGATAGAAAGTTCTAAGGCCAGTTTGGCGTAGATTGACTGGCAACCACTTTCACTTAGCTTCTCTCAAAAAGCTTACTTTTAGCTAGCTGGTGAAGTTACAACCGGCATTTTCTCACTTACCAAACACTTATCGCAAGCTGATTTTACCTTCAAAAGTTGCTCTTTGAGCTGAAGAAGAGTGCAGGATTGTTTGTTATCTACAATGATTGCTAGAATGCATGCAACTTGTGGCTTTGTGTTCTATGCAATTTTCCTGACATATTCCAATTGTTTCTTGGGAAACGCCTCAAAGTTCAATAATGAAACAGATAGATCAGCATTGCAGGCCATCAAGGATGCAATATCTCTAGACCCAAATGGAGTCTTGAACTCTTGGAACAATTCTCTTCCTTACTGTCAATGGCAAGGCGTATCATGCAGCAGCAAGCATCGCCAGAGGGTGACTGTCCTTGATCTATCCTCACAAGGCTTGGTGGGTCGTGTCCCTGCTCACATAGGGAATCTCAGCTTCCTCAGGATTATCCTCCTGCACAACAATAGCTTCCATGGAGAAATCCCACCAGAGATTGGAAAGCTGCTTCGATTACGTATAATCTGGCTAGGCAACAATTCCTTCCAAGGAGAAGTTCCAAGAAATCTAACAAGCTGTGCAAACCTTAGACAGATCAATTTTATTGATAACAATCTCACAGGGAAAATCCCAGATGAGCTTAGCCTTATACCAAATCTTGCTGCATTAGGCCTTGGCCAGAACAATTTCAAAGGTAAGATCCCACCATCCCTAGGGAATATTTCATCTCTCTTCCTTCTCTCCTTGGAAGAAGTGAGTTTGGAAGGAAACATCCCAAAAGACCTCGGCCGACTAATGAGAATGGAATATCTAGCGCTGGGAAGTAACAATTTGACAGGTAATATTCCTTCTAGCTTCTACAATCTCTCAAGACTCACAACTTTGTCTTTGCCAAATAATCAATTGAAAGGAAACCTCCCAGCAGATATTGGCTTCAGTTTACCCAACCTCCAACATCTGGGTCTTGGAATGAATCAATTCACAGGTGTGATCCCTAGCTCATTATCAAATGCTTCTCAACTTCAACTAATCTCTTTCACAGATAATAGGTTTAGTGGATCAATACCTGAGGAACTTGGAAGATTAGCAAATTTATCATGGATAGGACTTAGTGGTAACGTGCTTGGAACTAGAAGTGGGAATGATTTGAGTTTTATAACTTACCTAACTAACTGCACCAAATTAGAGAGGCTCTTTGTGGGTGGAAATCTTCTCAAAGGTCCGTTGCCTGAAGCAATAGCTAATCTCTCTACCCAAATGAAATATCTTTCACTAGGGATAAACCAAATCACTGGAACTATTCCTCGTGGAATAGGAAACCTTGTCAACTTGAATCTTTTGGATATGCAGTATTTGCTTTTGTTTGGTAGTATTCCTACTGGGATTGGCAATGTTCAAAAGCTGTTACAACTATATATCCGAGGAAACCAACTGGAAGGACAAATTCCACCCAGCCTTGGCAATCTTACAGCTTTATATGATCTCCAGTTAAGTCAAAACAACTTATCAGGAGCGATACCTCCCAATCTCGGATACTGTCAAAAGTTACTGAGGTTGGATTTGTCTGTAAATGACATTGATGGCTTTATACCAGCAACAGTGTTTGGTCTTCCTTCCATTGTGTCCATCAATCTATCACACAACTACATAACTGGCACCCTATCACCAAATGTGGCAACTTGAAACAACTTGAAACTTTAGGTGTCTCTAAGAACAAAATGTCAGGTGCCGTTCCGAGCACGCTCGGATCTTGTTTAAGCTTGGAAACTATCTGCATGAACGACAACTCTTTTGAAGAAACAATCCCTGAGACTTTAAGTAATTTGAGGGGATTAAATGAGCTAGATCTCTCACATAATAACTTGTCTGGGATGATACCAGAGAGTCTTGGTAGGCTTCCATTTCTGCAGATTTTAAATGTCTCTTTCAATGATTTGAATGGTGAAGTTCCACAAACTGGCTTTTTCACAAATGCCAGTGTCATTTCTCTTACTGGAAACAGAAAGCTTTGTGGGGGAATTGCCCAACTGAAGTTGCCTGGCTGCACTGTGCCACACTCAAATGAAAGAGGGCGATCTCTGTCTCCCAAAGTGATGGCTCCATTAATTGTTCTTGCTGTTTGCTTAGTGCTGTTTGCTGGCTTCTTTATTCTGCGCTACAAAAGGCGCAAGTCAGCTGAAAATCCTGCTTCTTCTTCACTCAACAATCCATTCATCAAAATTTCTTACCATGAGCTTCTTCAAGCAACTGATGGTTTCTCTAATGATAAATTAATTGGTTCTGGAAGCTATGGTTCAGTATATAAAGGAATTCTTCATGAAAGTCAATCTCCCATAGCAGTGAAAGTCTTCAATCTTCACCACAGAGGGGCTTCAAAGAGCTTCATTTCTGAATGCAAAGCCCTAAGAAACATCCGCCACCGAAATCTCCTAAAGATAATCAGTGTTTGTGCAGGTGTAGATTATCAAGGTAATGACTTCAAAGCTGTAATCTATGAGTTTATGACCAGAGGGAGTTTGGAAAGTTGGTTACATCCACAACAAATTGCAGATGATGAACATGACTTGAATAGAAGTCTTAATCTTGTAGAGAGATTAAATATTGCAATTGATGTTGCTTCTGCCCTTGAATATCTTCACTGTCATTGTCAACTACCAATAGTTCATGGTGATATCAAACCCAGCAATGTTCTTCTTGATGATGACATGGTTGCTCATGTGGGTGATTTTGGACTTGCAAAAGTTCTTTCTAAAGTTTCCACAAGTGTTCAAAACGATCAATCTAGCTCAGACTTCATAAAGGGATTAGTTGGATATGTTGCTCCAGGTAAAAAATTAGCTTCTTTACATCTTAATTTTGTATCCATAAATGATTTTATAAGTTTGTTCTGAATATTTACGCAGAATATGGCATGGGTGAAGGAGCATCCATTCAAGGAGATGTATACAGCTTTGGGATACTTCTGCTAGAAATATTTACAGCAAGGAGACCAACTGATGACATGTTTCAAGGGGACATGAACCTTCACAACTTCATTAGAATGTCATTGCCGGGGCGACTGATGGATATAGTTGATCCAAAGTTGATTCATGAAAAAGATACAATAGGAAGGAGTGTGTCGGATTGCTTGGCCGCAGTGCTCAGAACAGGACTGTCATGTTCGATGGAGATGCCCAAAGATCGGATGGAAATAAAAAATGTTGTAAGGGAACTACACAAGGTAAAGGAAGCTTATGAAAGAAAAGGTAATGATGGAGCAGAACAGTTCAAGTAAAGGACCATTACAATTTCATAGCCTCGTAGTCGTAGTTACATAATTTTGCAGTGTCTGTAGTATAATATCAGCTGCTACCAATATAATCAATGCAGCTTAAAAGGGTTTGTTTTATAATTGCAGAGTTTCCCTCTTTATATAATGGATGACATTTGGGGAAAAAAGGTGCGAGTGAGGTGAAGCTTGGTTTTCTTTTTCACTTCCATTTGTTTTAGTTTTCTTTTCCTTCCATTTTTTTTTATTTTATTTTTCAGTTCCAAGATGCTTAGTGAATATAGAAATCGTATCCACAGTTAATTTCCAAGTGACCAAACTTGATTGAATCCTTCACTTGCAAAACCTCGTCAAAAAATTTTAGTTCTCCTCCATCAGTCAACAACAAATAATACAAGGAAGGTGAATACATTTTTGGTGACTTGGTAGCCCCTATTAGATCCCCTCAACACTGATGCAGGTGTGACTGACTGTTGTTCTAGTTCTGCAATAGTGTTTTCTGAATACTCCTGTGGTCTTACTGCAACATCACTAGGTGAAACTTCCTGCAACTCAATCTCAACTCCCACTTCTTCTACATTTTTGGATCGCACTCCAAACTTGCCTTTATATAGGACATTCTTATCTAATGTCAAATCACAATATCTCAAAATCTATACCCACCATAACCAATGAAGTAACACTTTAGAGCCTTTACATTAAACTTGTCTCTCTTTTCTGGATCAATGTGAACATATGCAGTACACCCAAAAGTCTGCAGATGAGTAAACTTGACTTCCTTATCCGATCAAATTTCTTCTGGAATCTTGAAATCGAAAGAAACTGAAAGTCCTCTATTTATCAAATATGCTGATGTGCTCACTGTATCTGCCCAAAATATTTCTTCTTGCTTGCTCATTCAACATTCTGTTCATCCTTTCAGCAATCCCATTATGTCTTGCCTTGCAAAGAACTGTCCTGGTGCACCTGATTCCCTCATTAGCATAGAACTTCTTGAATTCTGTAGAATCATACTCTCCTCCATTATAAAACCTTAGACATTTGATCTTCAACTCAATCTGATTTTAATTTCAATCTTCTACCTCTTAAAACTGGCAAACAAGTCTGATTTATGTTTCAGAAAGTAAACCCATATCTTCCCACTTAAATCATCAATAAAGGTAATATAATATATCGAACCACCAAGAGAGGAAACTAGGGATGGGCCCCACACGTCTGTATGAACTAGTTCTAACCATTCTGCTTTTGGTTCTTTAGTAACCTTTGTGAAACTAACCTGTTTCTACTTTTTCAAAATACAACTCTCACATAGACCTATATCAACAGATTTCAACCCTTGCAGATACCCCATTGAAACTAGCATCTTCATCCCCTTCTCACTCATGTGTCCAAGCCTATTGTACTGTCAATCGCAGCAACTATGTCCGAACACCCTGCAGTAGTGTATAAAGTTCTAGATTTTATGCCTCGTGCTATCACCATAGCTCCTTTCATAATTTTATAGGAACTCTCTCTGAATACTGTTTTATAATTCGTACTGTCCAGCTAACCAATAGAGATAAGATTATTCTTTAAGTCATGAATAAACTTGATATCATGTCCTGCAACTTCCACTTACTCTGACCTGAGGTCTAGTTACACACATCCCCCTTTCCAACAATTTTTAAGACTTTATTATGAGCAAGATACACTTTCCTATAACTTCCAAACTTAAAGTTATGGATAACTGTCTGCTCGGAGAAGAATTGAATGATGCATCCGAATCAAGTATCCATGAGTCAATCGGACTATTCATACTAAAAATTAAAGCATCACCAATATTATCTGCAGAATATACAGAATCATCATCTTCATGAGACTTATTCTTTTGGCTTTTCTTCTTCTTAGGTTTTAGACAATCCTTTTTAACGTGTCCCTTCTCACCATAGCCCCAATAAACAACCTCGTTTCTACCCTGAGATTTCCCCCGCCCCTTTGACTTCGATCGACCATATTTACTATTACCTCCCTTCGACTTACTTTTGCCCCTACCCTCAATACTGAGTGCGTTACCAGACGAATCCTCGATTTTCCTTTTGCGAATATTTTCACTCATGACAATATCTCAGACTTTATGAAACTTTAGCTTCTCAAACCCACGTGAACCGCTAATTGTGGAAACAACTGTATTCCACGACTCAGGTAGAGGACAACAAAATTAGGGCTCTAATTTCATCATCAAAATTAATCTTGACAAAGTTTAATTGACTGATGATCATATTAAATTCGTTAATATGATTTGTGAAAGATCCATTTTTAGATATCTCCAAATTAAACAAACGACGCATTATATATATCTTGTTAACGACTGACGGTTTCTCATACATGTTTGTCAAAACTATTATCAATCCTGCAGTCATTGTCTCCTTAATGATGTTGAAGGCAACGTTTCTCGCCAATGTCAAATGAATCAACCCTAGTGCTTTTCAATCCTTCAGATTCTAAACTCCTTATTTCATAGTTTCTGGTTTCTCCCCCTATAAAGGTTCATAGAGGTTATTTTGATACAGATAATCTTCAATCTGCATTTTCCAAAAACCAAAATAGATTCCATCAAACTTCTCAATTGGAACCTTCGGGCTTTCCATCGTCTTTTCAAATTGTTGTGATACGAACCAAAAAATTCTAATCACACAATCCAAAAAACAAGCACAAAAAGAAATCAACACATAGATTCAACGTGGTTCACTAATTTGGCTACGTCTACAGCAGCTAGAGTTTTCTTAGTTTTCAAATAGAATACACTAAAAAAATATTACATGTTTATATGTCCAGGGAAAATACAAAACGATAAAATAACCCTCAAAAAAATTCGTCTCAGGGCTCCTGCCCCATAGCCCCAGCCAACCGGAGTTGGATCCGTGACCGTGGGTATAGTGTACAGTCCATAATATATCATTAGGTTCCATATCTTGACAATACTTTGATACTTTGTAAGAGAATTTAAATTCAGCAAGAAAGTGAAAGAGAGGTACTTGGTCATTAATTGTTATGCTGTAGCCCAAATTGTTCTGGCAAATACATGACTTTTTGAGACAAATTTTTGTCTCTGTAAAATGGTTTTGCTGTAATGACAAGAAGATGGATGTGAAGAGGGTACACTTACTCCTTATTCATCATCATCATCATCTTCACTAAGCCATCCGTAACAAGGTTTACTGCTTTGAGCTTGAGGAGATTTAACTGGTGGAGGAGAAAACAACTGCGGAGAACAAACTCCAGCTGAGATCTGAAAGGAGGGTAACTCTCTTCCAAGCTTGCCATGACACTGTTCATTCTTGAAAAAGCTAGGAACAGCTTCCGCTGCTGTTGATGAGGAGCTGTGGGATTTTGAGGAGAGGTGTAGGGCAAGTTTCTTAGGTGATGGGGATTCAATGCTAGGTGATTGAACTTGCTTGGAATAACCTTGAGGGGAGTGAACTTGTGCTCCAGAATTGTCTTGAACAATGCCATCCTTCAAGAAATGCATAACATCAATGCAATTTGCAGCATGAAAATATCACAAACCCATTGTTATATCATGACCATCAAATACATGTCTGCCATAACCCTTTAGTTTTATGCAAGAAAGGTATAATAAGCAGAATTAATGAATTTACCATGTCATGCTATGCCAAATAGTAGCTTAGATTCAATTTCTTTATGTCATTTCCATGGATGCAAGACACCAACTTCATTCCAAAGTCAAAACAGTCTCACATCACAAAATTTCATTTTTCTAATTTTCTCTGCAACCAAGTTCTATTTTCCCATCAACTATACAGCCACTCATAGGTGCACACATTGAAAAAAAACACAAAAGAGGGGAAAAACATTTACCTCTGAAACTTGATTCTCTACCAGCAAAGTTGGATCACTGCTTTCCAATGGTTTTGGTTCACTATTTTCTCTCCCAGATTTCTCTTGCTCCTCAAGAATGGAATCAATGAGAAGTTTGTAAGAACATTCTTCAATAAAAGTCCAACCATCATCTCCACCATAAGCCTGTTTCAGAAACAAGAAGCCTAAAAAATGTCCACTTTACTCTTCTGCTCGGCAGTAGAGAAGGCCAGGAAACACAAATGGGCATTTCTGCGCTCAATTCCATTCTAAATTCACAAACGAAGTTTTCAGGGCACACAAACAGACGCTTTTACTTCCTTACATTTTCTCAGATAAGGAAAGGCACCCAACTTCAATTTGATTAAATAAGATGAAACTACTTTATTTCTATATTTTCTCGGCAACCAAACATGCGAGTATAACACATACAATAGAAGCACGATAATAAGCACATTACATAATTCACAGATGACGAAATATACTTTCCTTTTTCCCTTGTCTGAAAAGTGACTTTTCATCCATCCCAACATTTACTCAGCTATCAAACAAACTATTAAAGATCCCTTTTCTTTTTTGTGTATGCTAGTGTTTATGAAGGAATGACCTTGAGGAGTTTTCTAACGGTTCTGCGAACCAAAGCTTCAGGGAAGCCCATTGAGCGAAGAGCATCAACCGCAGCATCAATCCGTTTCAGACCCACCTGTAAAAAGGTAAAATTTTCTCCCGAGACAGAGGGAAAATTGACAGTGAATGAGAAAGAGAGGGAAAATGCGAGAAATGGGAACATAATAATTAAACAAAATAATAATAATAAAAATAAAAGTTGGAGCATCACACCTTTCGAGCAGTTCCTGTTCTTGGAGGCATATTTGTCTTCTGAAAAATAGTTCACGATTTGTGTATTTAGTGGGTTTTGCAGTTTGCAATCAGGAGAGCTCGGATCCCCTGTGGTCAATTCTAATGGTGAAGAACCCAGCACTGTTAACTGCCAAGTGTTACTCATCCATTGTTGTACCTTTTAGCTTTTACTGATCCTATAAATATCTCATCTTCTTTCACGCCGTAGTGGTGGTTAACCGGTGATCTCCTCGCCGTCCAAGTTAGCAGCTTCCCAGTTGAAGAAATTAGTAGCCATGACTGCCTCAGGATTCTCTCTCTTTGGTTCAATCAAGCACCGTCTTTAATATCTGAGAAGTACTGTCCCTTATGAATTGCACCTCTGGCATAAATGGAACGTTTGCAAGAATTAGCTAAACATAAATGTGAGTCTTCTCTCTATGAGCTGTTTTACTGTGCTTGTCTTTTGATTTTGGATCAATTAAGTCTTACAGTTTTGTTTTTTGCCTTGATATATATATATATATTTCTTTCCTTTTGGAGGATGTAATGCCAATTAACAAGGACACGCCATTTACAATTCAGTTTTAGTACAGCAAAAAATGGCAGAAAAGTGAGGGGGGAAACCACCTCAACGACATCGTTTAGCTGAGGAAGAAAATGTCCATCTTTCTCTGTGGAGCCCATTATCTTTACTAGCACAGCCCATTTCTAGGCTTCTCATCCACTCAGCATGCCAGATTAATGCAGAATCAGGCCATGATGAGCTCTGTTTTACTCTATTTGTATATGTGCTATATTTTGCAATGCATTGGTAATTGGGTCTTATTTTGTTATGTGAAGGAGGGGCATATAGAGAAGAGGTGAAGCTGAAAGTAATTTGAAAACAGATCATGTTGAAGCAAAGGTTGCAAAGAAAGAGAGCAGCATTATTGGTGAAATGGGTATTTTGGCAGAATAATCTGAATCCTTCAAGGAGAAGACTAGTGGAGTAAAATGATTAGTGATGTGATAACAGAGGTATATTTGTCTAAAAAGGAGATAAAGGAGTTAAAGATGAAATCTAAAAATCAAATAGCAGAGAAAAGCAGGCTTGAATTAGTGAGCTTGAGGTTGCAGGAAATGATTGAGAAAGCAAAGAGGCCATGGAGAGAGTACCTGAGAGCATCAATTGAACAACAAATCTATGCCAGGCCCAAACATTCTGATAAATGTGCTACTGTTTGCATGCCAGTGAGACTCACAAGTGTCAAAGAAGCTCATATCTGAACCATTATAGGCCAATCAAAGCATTACCCACAGGCAAGCACTTGAAAGCCCAAGAAGCCTTCTTTTCAATGAGAAACTGAAGGCCTTATTCACTCAATAGCCATGCCAATTTTCCAATAAGAAGCATTCTCATAAAACACTGTAGCCCTTTGTTTTGGTAAAAAAAAAAAAAACAAAAAGGAAGAGCTTTCATAAATGTGAGAAGGCCCAACCCCAAGAATTATATTATGGAAAATATTTTCTTAAAAATGTTTACCGTGAAAAAAAAAAAACCTAAGTCAAATAAATTAAATAAGACAGATAACTTAGAGATTAAAAAGTCTCAAGTTCACCTTTCATTATTGATAATTTGAGCTATTATAACTTAAATCTACTTAAAAAAATAACAGCAAATATATTAAAATTTCCCAAAAAAATAAAAAAAAAATGCTATTATGGAACTTTGATATCCTGAAGTCAAAAGCTGAGAATGGCTATTGACCAATATGAATAAAGAGGCAAATATGATGATAGCATTATCATAGTATGGCACTTTGTCACACAGTAAAATTGAGTTCACTTTTTATCCTCACTTTAATTAACATGTGCAAAAAAGACATGCTTCATGGGCAAAATAAAACCAAATTATTATTATTTTTTAAATTAAAAAAAAAAAAGAAGATAGAATTGCAAAACTTGAGAGCTTCATCCCCCCACAATTCCCCTTTTCTTTTTTTCTTTTTTCCTTCTTAAAGAGCATTCTGTAAAGTGGGTATGAAGTGGGTGATTTCTATCATCTTTCTTTCTTGCTAAATGGAATGAAAAAGTGAAAAGAGATCTCTGTGTATTCTCTTTAATTATAGTTACATAGATATGGGTAAGAAGAAAAAAAAATACTTAATTTTTATAATATGAGAAAATTTACTAATTAATTTTTAAATTTTAAAAAATAAATTAAAATATTTAAAAATTTTACTAATTAGTATTTCTATTAATTTTAGTATTAAATATTTTACTATTTAATTCTATAATTTTAAAAATTTATTAACTAATTTCTTAATTTTTAAAAGATTTAGAGAAATTTTAATTATTTTTGTAATATTTAATAGTTAAATCTAATGGGGAGATTAACTAATAAATTTTTCAAAATGTTCGAAATATTTTAATGCATATTTTAAACTCGAAAGACCCATTAATGAGTTTTTCGATTTATAGAAACTAAGTAGCAGTTTTTTAAAAAAATAATCCTCCTTTGCTACATGCATTTTGAAAGAGATGGTTTCTTTTCATTTCTAAAGTGTGGATATGCACATCTTTAGGGCTAATTTATACAAATCTAGAACTTGTCTAATGTCATTTCATTAAAAATACTTCATTGACTAACATAAAGAAAATCCAATAATGATTCTAATTCTATTTGTAATTGAATTGCCTACCCCAATTAAAAAATAATAATTTTATCATATTTATCAATATCTCTTCTACATTTAATAAGCTACAAATAAGGTAAATATAGATTATTTTCAAATATGTAAATCATATCATATTTGAACCGAATCGAATAAATTAAGAATTGAATTAATTTTGAATAGAAATTAAATTTAATTAAAACGATTTGATTTGATCAATCGGATTTTTTAATAAATTTTTTATTTTTTAATCTTATTTTTAGTATTTTAAAATTTAATTAAAATATTTCAATATTAATCAGGTCTAAGCTATTTATATTATTTAAAAATAATATAATATTATCATTGATCGGTATGGTCTGATTTTTTTATTATTACTAAAACTGAACTAAATTGAAATAATTGAAACTTTTAAAATTAAAAATCAAATCGAATTAAAATAAATAAAAAATTAAATTAAATTTCTAAATTAATTCAATTTAATCGAATTTTTCGATTTAAATAAAATAATTCACCCTAAACTTAGATTGCTTAATAAATCAAATTTAAATTTAATTTTTAAGCTCATTGAAAAAAAAACAATTGAAATTCCAACTTGCTATTATTAAATTAATTTATCCTTCCTATGATATTTTTTATTAAAAAATTTTAATAAATTTTTATAAAATCACTTTAAATTAAAAAAATTAAAATTTTCTTTTTTAAATAAGAGAAAGTAGCTATTATGAAAATATTTTTTATTCATCAATTTTTTTGAGTGTTTCAAACTTTATAAAATATTTTTTAATACATTTACGAAGGTTTAATTTTTTAAATTCTATACATATTGAAATGAAAAGTTTAAAATTGAATAAATTCAAATTAAATTGTTGAATTTCACCTCAGTTGTGGAAAGGATAATGTGTCCCTTATATGAGTCACAGACAATCCTTCCCCTTGAGCTAACGAGCTAACTTTTGAGGTGAGTTATGCCTGACCCAAATTTGACATGGTATCAGATGTCTCCCATCTGATGTTGGGCACCTATAAATGTGCCACCAGTTAAAAAATCTGGGCGTGAGGGGTGTGTTGAATCCTGGTTGTGGAAAGGGGTAATGTGCCCCTTATATGAGCCATAGTCAATCATTCCCTTGAGCTAGTTTTTGAGGTGAGTTAGGCCTGTCCCAAATTTAACAGAGCCTCCCCATCCGATGTTGGGGTGTGAGGGGTGTTTTGAATTCCAAATCGGTTGTGAAAAGGGGTAATGTGCCCCTTATATGAGTCATAGGCAATTCTCTCCTACTAGCCAATTCTCTCCTACTAGCTTTTGAGGTGAGTTAGACCCAAATTTAACACAAACTAATGTATTCAATTAAAATTTTAAAATTACCACCTTTAACTTGGATAATTACATCTATTTTTTCTCCATTTTAAACATTTTTTTCTTATGCTAAAAGATCCTCACAAAAATTGGCCATTTTAGCACATAAGCAACAAAGTTGAACTTTGAACAGAAGCTAAGATTCTGTTAATGATTTATCTTTATCTTTTATCTTAACCATCCATTAGTGAATTAAAGACCTTTTGCTTATTTTTTGACCAGTCAATTGAGTAGCAAAAGGACAAACACAAGTCCGATATTTATGAAGTGAATAAAATACTAGAGAGATCCACAACAGGCAGTCAACGGCAAATATCGACTTTAAGCCCTTACGAAAATTTTAGGGCCATTTCGACATTGTAGATTTTCTAAGATTTGAAAGAGATGCTCCCAGTAATTACATTTGCTAGTTTCTGAATTGTATTCACTTGCATAGAGAATTTGGACTACATTGCTATATGATACTAACCAAACATTACCATTCACAAATCACCTAAGCTTGAAACAAAACACAGTATATAAAGGAGGAACTGCTGGTGGCGGTGGTGGTGCCTCCCTTTGTATATAATACATCAAACAAAATGAAAAATGCTATGGAGAAAATGAAATTTTAATAAGTTGCTTCTGGGTATAACTTGGATGATCAGTCTGCAACACTCAATGGTGCTTCGAGGCGGGCTGCGGCGGGCACTGGTAGCACTTGGCAAAGAGACCAAATGTGTCAACTTGCTTGATGAAATTGCTCATACTTGCCCACCCTCCTAATCCAAACCCAACTACAAGGACCCATATCACTATAAATGCATTCACTGCATACATTGCTGTCCAGCTAGGGAGGAAAAATGGAGGCTTCTCTGCTGCATTCTGTATTTGCAAGAATTGCAACAATCAGTGAAGAACGCAACATTTAATCTTAGGAGCCAATGCAACATTTACATTTCTCTAATGCCACTGGTCCACCAATTACTTCTATAACATAATGACTTCTCTCTTGCAAAAAGCTTGGATTAATCTCAACAGTTATATTGCATAATGACTCTCATCTTGTCATAATCCATTTACTCATACTAGGCTAATATCACCAAATGAAGCAATTAGGACCACAGTTAGACATAGAAGAAGACATGCCTATCAGCATCCAAAGCTATCCCATGGACTATAAGAAAGTGACGCATATAGCAAGAGCTAGCTAGCTGCAGCAGAGAAGAATGGAGCATTTACCTGTCGAGCAGATGCTGATCGATAAGTGAGCATATGAGCCAAGGAAGGGATGATGTAGACAGTGAAGCTAACCAAAAGAGCCCCCACAGCTGAGTTAATGGGGCCAAAGAAAGGAAATATGATAGCCAAGAACCATATAGGTACAACTACAGGCAACCTTGTTAATGCCCTCACAAATATGCTCTTTGTATCATGCATTCCCACCACTTTCTCCCACACGAAGTAGAGTGGTGTACAAGCGAATCCGAATGTTATGAACTGCAGTTCAAATATCAGAAGTATTCGTCTCAGCATTCATCAAATCAAATCACGTTTGCTAGTCAGTAATGATAGAACATATGCAAAAACCTGGTGGATGAGCATGAGGATGACTGCAGCGTCTCGCCATCCGGAAGAAGGAAGAAGTGAGAATGCATTTGAGTGAGTGAGGAGTTGATCACCAAATGCCCAGTAGACAGCAGTAGCAGATGGAATTGTTAAGGTGAACACATACATTGTGGCTAGGAGATATATATACTTGAACTTCTGAGGCTTCCACATTGCATGCATAATTTCACTACACCATTTTCAGGTACAAAAATTTCACAATACAACAATTATATGTATAATGGTTTTATTGTGATCATTGATTAAGTTTGATTTCATACAAGCCTTACCATATTGGATAGTCATGAACATAGCCAAATTAGTAAATCTATGTATTGTTTTCTTTTCAATTTTTTTTTATCTTGTGAATGTTGGATTCTTAACAATATAACCGTTAATTTATTTTTTTTTTTTATACATGGATGACAACTAAAAGGGTTGGTGGACATAAGATTTGTGGAAGATTATATAGCAATCATTACAGGTGAAAACCAGCTATAGACTGAACTTTCACCTAACCACCAAAATCCTGTTTTCTGCACAGTAATTTTGACCAATAAATGATAATCCAGGGAAAGAAAACAACAATTTAATTAACTTTCCATAATGGGTTGGATTCATGTAACTCCCCTCATTATTAGACTGACAAATAAATAAATGCAATTAAAATATATACCAAAAAAAAACCATCTCTTTACCAGTTGAAGAGTAATACAGCAATTAAAATCAAGAAGGAAAAAGCACTTACACAGTAACAGCATGGCCGCCGAAAGTGTAGAGGATATTGGTGGCGCCTGTGAAATAGAGAACCAATTTTGTTGGGCCATTGTGTGTCACCCCATCAACCTGTTAAAATTTTAGACCTTTTTTTAGGACTTTGTAATTAAATAAAGAAATCAGTAAAGACCCACAAATCCGACGGCTAATGGGTCACCCTTGATCAAAAATACCTGGCCATGAACAACTGCTGCAATGGTCATATACCAGGCAGTGTAGGTGGTCATGCCAAGGCCAAGAAAAGACCAGATTCTGTAATTGTGAAATGAAGGTATGAACACAGTAGTAGCACAGCAAGCTCCGAAGATGTAGGTCCATGTCCTCTTGTCTAATTTGTCATTAATGTAGTAAATATTGCTGTAATAACCCAAGAAACGTTTCAAATCAGAGGATCAAACCAAACCCAGTTTCAGAGACATTAACAGATGATGAGGAGGGGAAAATCTGACCTTGCACAGGCTATGAGTTGTATAACAGAACCAAAGAGGAGAAAAGTGCAGTTAAAGGCCAAGCCAACGGCTTTCCAGGTCGGACCCAGTAAACCATCTAGCACTTCGAACCACTGCAGATTGAAATTTTAAGAAAAAGATTATCAAAGTTTATTTTTATTTTGTAGTTTTTTTTTTAATTTAAATGAAAAATTAAGAGTTGTTCTTGGAAAGTTAACCTGTATGACATGGTTTTTGAAGCTGACATTCTCTTTCTCCTTTCTGCTTCGGTATTCTACATAGAGAACACTGATGAGATACGCTGTCCAGCTCCCCATAATACCATAAAACACCTGCAAAATTATTCCAGAAAGCATCCCCATTTGAGAAAATGAATAAGGCAGCGTCAACAGCACCTGAGCAACCTGTAAAAATCCAAAAAAAAAAAAAAAGAGTAAAATTTTCTGGTTAAATAATATGTGTAGGACTAAAAGAGAAAAGTTTGAACAATGGTGGATTTGTAGTAGTACTTGATTTGAAGCACAACTAAACCAGGCATCATATACAGAACCACCATGCCAAAGAATACCCTTCAGGCTAAAAATGGAGTCCTCTTCTTTATTATTCTCTTCTTCTTTCTCTTCATTCTCAGTTTCATTGAAGCTTGATATCATCTCTTCTTCTGCTTGCTTCTGGGATGTCATCTTTTTTTTTTCTTTCACTGCTCTACAGATCTGAAACAAGCAATGAAACAATGTCAGCTAAAGAATTTTGAAACAAAAGCAGAAACTAAGAGCCACAGAATCAAGAACCTGTTGAAAGATTAGCTACAGTACTGGGATTTGGCGATCAACCTTGGATTTATACAGAGAGAAGAGCCAGAAAACTTCTATGTAGATCCTTTTATTGACAAATGTATCACAGTCCTGCAAATCTGCTGGTTCTTTAACACACTTTGTCTGAAGAGAGACGGTGAGAGATGGTGCTTGCCTCGTTTGGAGTGTGTGCTGCTCTCGTTTTATACCTTGTAAGAGCTAGAAGCCAGTGAATTGAGTTGAGTCCAAAACGGCTGTTACAGCTTTTTCTTTATTATTTTAATGGCGGTAGAGTGGTTATAGTCTGCCAAATTATAAAAGCGAATTTATTAAAATCTCTCAAGAAAATCCTTACAATTTATTGGAACTCACACAAATCAACGCTCTTAATGCTGATTTCACCTTAAAGAAGAGACCCCCTGTCAAAATCTGATAGCTCTTTCACAGCTTGAGCAAGCTTACAGAAAAAAAGAAGAAGAAGAGGAAAATTTCTAGGAAAATAAGTCACTTAAAAAGGGAACTTTGAGCAAGAAACAAGAAAGAAGAATTCTGCCAGAAAGGAACACCTGAGAAAGAAAGGAAAACAAGCCAGGATCTGCTTTTGCAGATGAGACTAGCTTATAATTAATGAAAAAACAAGAAAAACAATTTTTCGTTTTTGGTTTGTTTTATTTTTTCTCTATGCTGATGTAGTTTCTGTCGTATGTCTAACAGATACTGTGGAGAGGTCTTTGGCTTCTAGCTTCTATCCTCTGTGCTTTGCTTTGTTTTCGTTTGGTGTTTTCTGTCTCAGCTTACTCCGAGATACCCTTTTTAAACGAGTTTGGCACAGACCCAAATCTGAGCAAAATAAAATCCTGGATTATATAATTTTTTTATTCATTTTATTTTTTTATACGTATTAAAATAATAATTTTTTTTATTAATTTTTATCCATTTTAAAGACCCAATTCCATGGGATTGAAATTCAAAATCTTAATATTAATTTATATATTGAATTCCACCTAATATATATGTGATGACAAACATAATATTAATTAGTTATTAGTTAAGAAGGTTTTTTTATATTAAATAAAAATTAAAATAATAATCTTAATACGTATATGCAAACACAAGTAGCTAGGCATGCCATGTATCTTGTCTACTTAAGGCCATACAGAGGATAGACAAGGTTTAGATCACCTTTGGTTTTTGTCCTAACAACGCTAAAAATACTTTTATAATCCTTGAGTAGTCGTATGATGTCTATTAGATGATTACTTTGACGAAAGGTATTCTTTTTTTTTTTTTTTTTCCTTCCTATTGGATGATAAATGCTCAAACATTTACGTATATTTTACATTTTAGTCTAGTTATTTTAATTTTATATTTATTGTCCAACTTTTTATTTAGATGCAATTTAGCTTAGGACTTAGCAGAAAATCAAAAAAATTAAAATTTTAAAATTTATAAAAATCAATCTGAGTTTATTTTTAATATTTTAAAATTTAATTAAAATATTTCATCATTAATTATAATATTATATTTTTATATTATTACTAATCAATTTAATTCAATTTTATTAATTTTTTTATTAAAATCGAATTAAATTGAAATAATTAAAATTTTTAAAAATAAAAATCAAATTGAAGAAAATAAAAAAATTAAAGTAAATTTTTAAATAAATTCGATAAATTTTTTGAGTTCAAACCTTTAATTTAACCGTCATCACTAAAGTTTAAATTCTGGTATTTAATTGTAAAATTATTATGTTAATATTACTAATATAATAATTTAACTGTAATTTAAAATTATTAAAAAAATTAATTTTATCATGATATATAATATTATATTTTAATAAAAAAATTATTTTATATTTAATAAAAATATAATTTTCATCGCTTTTTATTCATTGTAAAAAAATTAAGTAAATAATTATTTTATATTCAACAATAAAAATAAATATTAACCTATTATTATAATAATAATATAATAATTTACTACTATAATTTTAAATTTATTTTTATAATGATATAAATATAAATAATATTTAAAATTTGGCATTTGAAGTTTAATTTTTGCACATACCTATTTATGTATTCCATACCATAATTAAATTTCATACATTGACTTTAAAATTTGATGAAAATTCCAATTAAATGAAGATGTTTGAACTATAAATCTAAAATTAAATCATTTGAATTAAAATGATAAAACATATAAATATTAGGTCTTTATTATCCAATTTGCCTTCTTTTACAAAAAATGTTACTATGTTTACTTGTCCTTTAATTATTTGTTATTGACATTGAATTATTTTTTTTAGAAGCAAGACTATATAATAAAAATATAATTATTTATTTTTCCGATAAACATTAATATGATAATTAAATTCTTGTTTGATAATAAAGAAATCAACTAAGGATTAACAATTCATACACGTATTGAATCTTCTAAAATCTTTTATTTTCTTCATAATTTCAATAATTTCTACAATGAAACCTATATTATTTTGAAAAAAAAAAATTAAAAGCGGTCATAGACCTTGCACTTACATCTGTGAGTGTAAAATTTCATTTTAATACTAAATAATTATATTATAACTCAAGATTAATTTATCATATTAAGAGTTTTTTGTTTTTTAATTGGGAATTGAAGATTTGGGGAGTAAAATATGAAATTTTTTAAATTTACTCAAATACACTTATTATCAGGAGGTTAAGTTTATGGATGCATTAAAGGAAAAAAATGAGTGAAATTTAAAATTAGAAAGTTTTGAGTGGGTAAAAATATATTTGGTAATAAAATAAATCAATAGTGGTTGAAATTTGAAAAGGACTAAAATGAGGCAAGAATTTGGTGAACTACTACTTAAAGGGAGTCAAAAGTAATTAACGCAGCATCCAATCTTTGAAAAATGGTTAGCGTCATTAACGCCCTATTTGCTTATAATTAGTGAAGTAAACAACACATGCTTATTCGATAGCTACCTTAGGGAAAGTTTCTTCACTATTTAATTTAAATCGAAATCGAGAAAATTAATAAAATTGAATTAATTTAAAATTTTAATTTAATTTTTATTTTAAAAAATTTTAATTATTTTAATTTAATTTTAAATAAAAAAATCAGTAAAATCAAACTAAATCAATTAATAACAATAATATATTATTTTTATAATATAAGAATATTAGATTATAACTAAAAAATTGAAATATTTTAATTTTTTTTTTAAATAATGTAAGTATAAATTTTATTAATGTCAAAGATTTTTTTGTTTTTTTTAAAATACACATTAATAAATTACATGACCTAATTTTTCTATAAGAATTGAATTTTTTGGTTATATTATTTATTTATTTATATTATAATGGAAAAACACAAATTAGTTATTGTTATAGAGAAAGCATGCATGTGTAATGTGTTATTAATTTAAAGTTTAAATCTCACCTTCTATTCTGTAAAGCTAATTAAGTTGTGTACTTATATTAATAAACTAATTAAACTTTGAAATGGTGGGAGAGCAAATGATTAAAGATCGGAAAAATTATTATTTAGTCTTTATGGTACAGAGAAATTTATTAGTTGGTTTTTTAAATTTAAAAAATATATTAAAATATTTTTAATATTTTAAAAGGTCTACTAATTAGTCACTCTATTAATTTTAATTATTATGTATTATAAAAAAATTTAAAATACTCCTAATACAGAGAAAATAATTAATAGACTTTTTAAAACTTTAAGTAACCAATGAAATTTTTTTTTAAAATCATAAACACTAATTAGTAAAATATTTAATGGTTAAAATTAATAGAAAAATTAATTAGTAGATTTTTAAAATGTCAAAAATATTTTAATATATTTTTTAAAATTATAAAATCAAGTAGTGAATTTTTTTATATTATAAAAACTAAATAGTAACGTTTGTTAAAAATATGAGTCAATGAGTTATATGTACCCTATACCATATATAATATTTTTTTAGAAAAAAAATGTGTTGTAAACAATGTGAGATTAGTATATACATGCAAACGTTTGTTGGTAATTAATAATAATAATAATAATAATTATTATTATGTTGATTTTGGTAGCATTTTAGTTAATCTTCAACCTAATTTATTAGTTTATAGATTAACTTTGAAGCAATTTGAAGGCAATTAATTTTGATTTTAGGGCTAATAATTAAAAGAAAATAAAATTAAAACATATATTTACGATTCTTTAGAAAAAATTATTATTTTATTTTCGTATTATGAAAAAATTTATTTATTAGCCTCTCAATTTTAAAAAATATGTTAAAATATCTCTAATATTTTAAAAAGTTTATTAATTAATTTTTTCATTAATTTTAACCGTTAACTATTATAAAAAGTTGCACTCATAAATATAGTTTAATGGTAAGTGCATTTAAATAAATCTAAAAAATCTCAGGTTTTACTCTTCCAATCTCCAATTTACATTTAAAAAAAAATTATCATAAAAATTTTAAAATGTATATTTTAATATATTTTTAAAATTAAGAAACGAATTAATAAATTTTCAGATATTAAATAATAGTATTTATCATGCATGATGATGAGAAGGAACTTGACAACCCAGAGAAAAAAAAATGATAATAAAATTGTTGATTTTTTCCAAATCTTGAAAAGCTTGTGTATGGATATATGAGAATAAGTATTAATAATGAGGTGCAAGCTTTTGCTTTATATAGCTTATCCTTAGTATTTTGTGTCACCATCTACTCTTCAGCATCTGTATTATTTAGGGTTTGAACAGATGCCTTTCTGGCTTCCAATTAAGACTCCACATATTGCTTAGTGGGCTAGAAATCATTTTTTTACCCTTTTTACAATTTAATTGATTTAATTTTTTAATAATTTGTTTTTATTTTAAATTAATACGAAATTTTGTATAATTTTATAAGAATTTATTTCGATCAATTTTGCTTTTGAGAAATAGGACAAAGACCCTTGATTATGTCCTTCACAAATCCATAATCCCTCACCATTATGTCAATTGATTATATGCTCTTCCCTAATTTAAGGCTCCTTACCAAATATATAAAATTTCAATTGTCTTTAATATAATTAAATTTTAGTAATTCCTTAATTATATCAAAAAAATTAGAAAAACCTTTTTTTTTACAAAAAAAAAGTAATAAAAAAGAAATGTACAACTTTATTGCATTAGTTGTTTGAGGATGTTTGTTTTGTTCATCTTCATGACAATAATTAGGTTCTATTAGCATGACTATCTAGTAATCACTTCCTACAAATACATGATTTTTATGGGTCCTAGGATTTGGCTTATCTTAACTTTAAGTTTTGAACTCAATTATAATTAATTCAGATTAGACCTTTCTTATAACACATTCCTCTTATTCCAAATCAAACCGATGTATAATTCAACACACCTTTCAGTTTCAAAACTATATTGAAACATGACATATTTACGGAAGGTCTAATATCGATAGAGAAATTCTATACTCTGTTAAATTTAAGTTAGACTTAACTCACTCAAAACTTAATTCAAAGGAAAGTGTTTAAGAAAAAAATATTATTTATTACACTAATTTAATCTGATAGCGAGTGTATTAAAATAAATTTAAGGGATTTGAAGTTGGTCGGATATCTATCTCTTATATTTTATGAGAAAAAAAAAAAGAAAAGAAAACACTATTTATCTTCATAATTGAAGGTGTAATTAGTGGAGCCAAATTCCACAAATAAGATGTTTAATCAGTAGTTAGTGGGTCAAGTTGTTTAAAGATGCGTCAACATTGGGTTTGCCCCAAAAAAGAACAAAATATAATGTGGAAGGCAGATTTGCTAGGAGTTAAGTTAGAAGATGAAATTGGTAGCTTCCCCTAAAGTGTACAATGCACTCTTACATCATCTGCCATGTCTAGTCAAGTAATCACAAAACCACCAATACCTTAAAACACAAATTAATTGCTTTTCTAAACCTAGGGTAGCAAACTTTCAATTAGTTAGGTTACTACATAAACCATTTCCTTATTATCATGAAAAATAAAGTATAAATATTTTTTTTTATGATTAATAAATTTTTAAATATAAAATTACTTTTTATAAAGTATTGTCGATTAGAATAGTTTGACCAGAAATTTTAACTAATATCATTTTATTAAAATGATATAAAAAAAATATAAATATAATTTTAGAGTTACTGATAAAATAATTATATAGTTTGGGGTGATTTTCAAGAAAACAAAATTACTTTACACAATAATTTCCCTTTAAACTACTAAAATAGTTTTTTATTATTAAACCCAACAAAAAATACATGGTAATAAACTATATCATTAGTGAGAGTCTATGCATAGGAGTGATTATTTCATTCAATAGGCTTAATTTTGATTTCATATCTTTCTCAATTATAGAAAATAATCTTTAATAATTATTTTATTTGGCACTAAAACCATGATGTGTGCTTATATTCTCTATACCAATAGTGAAAGTAGGATTCAGTCACAAGCCTTTGAGTTTTGATGTGATATTTCTTAGGGAATTTTTATGAGACCAATTGGCTTAACGCAGTTTTAGAATTAGAATTAAGAGGCAGAGTAATGAGTTTTTTCATACTATAACGATTAAATAATAATTTTTTTATTAAAATTGAAAAAATTTTTATATGTATAATAAAATTTATAAAAAGGAATACCTTCCTCCAATCTTATTGGTTTCTTTTGACGTATGTGTTGTTGTAGGAGGGAAAGGGATCTAATTGATCATAATTAAGCAAATGCATGATGAGAGAGTAGCAATATGATTCATTAAGCCTAGTGGGAAATTCCTAATTTCCAAAGTATATATGAATACCCATTATAATCTTTTCAAGCACTTTCTATAATGGAAAAATGAAGGCTTAGAAAATATTATTAGAGTTCTCTGTCTGCCATTACTTGGTTTCAACTTATATATTTTGGCAAAAACATCTGTAATTGCTACTGAATCATCCCACTTTTTGGGGGAGGCAACCATTTTCCTAACACCCATTTAAGGGATGGTTATGAAAATCTTTGCCTCCCACATCAAGTTGCACAAGGCACATCACTTACATCTTGTAGGCAAGCTATACATTTGTGTTTATTCTATGCAAGTAGCACTAAAGTACCCATAAAAAATTAGGCCATTTCCCACTTCATTTCTCTATTTTTGTGTTTAAATATTTAATTTCTCTATTTTTAAAAATATATTGAATAATTCATGTCTTTTCAGACAGTTTGTATTTTTTATGAATTTAAAAATACATATCTTTAAAAATACATCAGAATAATTCATGTATTTTCAGATTGTTTGTATTTTTTTTTTTAAAAAATGACCAATAATAGTTATATATGAGTTTGTAGAGACTTTTGGGTTAGGCAGAAGAAATGCTTTAAGAGACAAGAGAGCCTAAAACCACCTTTAACCAATTCAGAAATTACGTGATAAGAATGAAGATTCCTAGGCAAAATGGGTGGAGATGCCTTATCTTGGTAGACTAATAATGCAAACAAGAAAGAATTGAAGTTGTCCCTTTCTTCTTTCCTTTCTTCACATATGAAATCACCCATTCTGTTTTCTATCAAGCTATGGCTTTTTTTCCAAATCCCTTAATCAAGATTTATCCTTTCTTGCATAAGCAAAACATGAAGATATTTGCTGAAATAAACAAGATATACATAATAAAAATTCCTTTTTTCATTATAGCTCGCTTAAATAACGAATCAGTGGCCTAATGATCCAATACTAATCTTAGCGAGAATGAATACTTTTGAGTATCTAACTAAATGAATTTTAATCGAATTTAACGAGTTTAAATATGAATAATATTAATCGAATTCAAATTCAAATACCCAAGTTATATCCTCTCCCGCATTTTACAAAATAAACAATGGGAAACAAATTAAAATTTGCAATTATGTAAATAGGCTTCTAAATTGGCTTGTCAAGCATGTAGTTTTCCTGTTTTCCACTACTTGTATTCTTTGCAAGTACTTATAGGACTTTGAGATTGTGGCAAACAACAGATATTGAGTCGGCCACTGGTGATTTATTACTGTGTGAAAAAAAAAATGAAAGGGAGATTCTGCAGCAAAAAACTTAGTGGATTCTCCCACCATCCATCTTTATTATATGATCAACTCATCAATCAAATACATATACAAATATTCATAGTGTGGTTTGGCTGCTTCTTCATCAATACTTAGCTAAATATGGTAACCCCATTTACTGTGTTTGCACTGTTACCTAGTTCTTTAAAAGGAAGGAACAAGTGCAAAAGCTAAAAAACCCTAGTACCTAAGAATATGCAGCTTCTTATATATGTTCTTTTAAAAAGAAATTTTATAGCTAGTATAGGGAAGCATAATTCCCTCACTAGAAATGAAATGATGGATCCCTACTTGTACATCTCCATAGAATCCATATATTGCAAGATCATTTTTTTTTTCAATGAGATAAAAGCTTAGAAATGAAATTTGAATCCAATTCCTACCGGGTTCAATACATGTGTCTTGACTGCTTACTTGACAAGACTAAGCTAATGTAATGCATACTTCAGTGCTACGTAATAAATTTATTTCCCATGGAAACTATATTATTCTAGAACTCTTTTTTTTTTTTTTAATTTTTCTTGAATTTGACACTAGTAATGCAGATTATGGAAAAAATTCTCCAAAGGGTCCTTCCAAAAGGAAAAGAAAAAAGATAAAAATCCTTCCTGAAAGCAATTTCTCACCTAAAAGATGTTGTAGTATCTTGGTCACTAAGAAAATAAGGGCAAGAAAATATACCGAAAGGACAAACCGCCCTAACATTTCCATCAAAATTTTAAGAAAAATTAAACCTAGCTAGGAGTTATAAGAAGTGGAGATCACTTCAGATCTTAGACAATCTTGATCACACTTTCATGTCGTGCACTACCACAGATGTGTTGATGTCTTTAAGAAACTGTGTGTGGTACGTTTAAGATTTGAGATCACTTTGAGAAACTTTTTAATCAAAAATTAAAAATTTTGTAAAAATTTAATTTAATTGATTTTATTTTTTTATTTAAAATAAAAAATTCATTTCTTTAATTTAAAATAATTTCTATCGTATCGTAAAATTATTTGAATTCTGTTCTTATAAAATTATTCATATCAAATGAAGAGTTAAGCCGTATTTGGCAACAAAAGAAAGGATTGCAAATAGGGAGAAATTAAGTTCATGAGACAGATTTCGGATTGCAAAAGAGCATAGCATATAGATTCAAAGGGTGTATTCCATTGATATGAATTGAACTGAATTAAATTATAATTTCATATCCTTGCGAGTTATGAAGAGTTTGAGTCTCTTTGTGCAATAATTTCTTAGTAGTTTTCAAGTGCAATCAAACAATTTTAATGGCTAAGAAATAAACAAATGTAATTCCAATCAAAGCCTCAATTTGATACCTCAACTGCAAGTTTTAAGGATGAAATCAGCCCCCCTTCCCTCCTGCAACTACAAATGACCATGTGTTCAGTTAGACTTTTATTGTATAAAATCAGTGTCATTTCTGTCTCAGGAAGGCAAAGAAGATGACAAAATAATCACTGATTATCAACAAAATATACGGAATTTGGTGGGGTTTTCATCCCCTAGACCCCACCACAATCAGAGTAAAAAATAAAAAATTACACTCAAAATTTGATAATATATGTAACTATATCCATATCTATGCTTTTTTGTGAATACGACGAGCCTTTCCACTTTTACCAGCTACAGCAAAAATAAAAATGGAAATGCCCATTAAATTTACAAAACAAGGAACTAATTCCTATACATGCTTAATGAGCAAGATGGACATAAGACGAACACCTATGGAGGAAGAAATCAATCTGTAATTACTTTCAAGCCACAAAGATGATGAACACCATCAGGAAAAATACTATAACAGCGAACAACTTGAGTAAAAGCCACCTATTTGATGATATTTGATTGAGATGCCTCAACAGAGCACTGCGAGCACTTTCAACGTTAGCCAATGACTCATCCATGTTATCATCAATCCTGTTGCATCAATCAAGTAGATCGCATTTAGTACCAAAAGTGTTATTAATAGATGAATGTAGAAGGTATGAATAGAACAAATGAAATATTCCCCAAGTACTTGTGTTAATGACCAAAATGTTAGCCTTGGGTCAGATTTTAAATTGCAGCCACCTCCTTTTTGTTTCAAGATGATATCATAAAACTTTCATTTTCTTTTCAACTGTGGCCAGCACTAAGATCCTTGGATGTGTGCCAGTACCTGCCTGGCTGGCTGGTGTTGATATGGCACACTCCAGATCTAGAGTTCCCAAGCTTTTAAAAAAGACATGGTAGTAACTATATAGTGTTGATAACATAATAAAAAAGGGGCTAGAACTGGAAATCCAACAAAGTTCTGGTTGTTTATTACTAACCATTTATTTTATTAGAGATGAAAAGCTAGATGAATTAAACTTTTCCCATCTAAATACTCTAGTATATAAATATCCCTCCATACTCCAACTCTTCATTTTGCCATGCCGTACCAATGTTGACACGACGTTTCATGAGATATGACATGGAATATGTGTCCGACATACATTCGTTCACTCAAACATTATAGTGAAATGTTTATGCATAGTTAATATAGCATTCTTTTCTCTCAAGATAAAGAGCATATATTTAAATAAAAATAATTATTTGGTTATATTCTAAATGATGTATTTGGTTGTATTAAATCATCTACTTAAACTATTATTATTATATATTTTTATATTCTTTTTTTCTAGTCTATTTCATAATGTAACCATGCACCCATATCTAAACTTATATCCATCATCCCGTATTTTCTATTTTGAAAATTGACAAGTCAAACATAGGGATATGCACTCATTTCTGACACCCATATACCAGTCCAAGTAACATAGCGAATATCATATATCCAAGCAAAAAGTGCAGACCTAATAGCAAGTTCCCCTTGCTGTGCAACCATTGTAGCCAAATGTGTGAAGATTCCACTAAGTTCTGAAATTGTAGATTCCACATTATGAAGAGCAACTGCTCGACTTTGAGTATAGTTCTCCTGTCTTGGAACAACCTGCTGCAACATTGACATTTCCATATGGGATGAAGAAGTGTTGTCCACGGCTGGCCTCCGCCTGTATTGATAAGGTTTAAAACCAATAGTGGATTAGGAAAGGAAGACATTTCTAACTTGAACATTATGAAAACCCAAACCATTTCCCAATTAAATACAAAATTATTTCATCAATACAAATTTAACTAGGGAATTTAAAGTCTAATTGCGTGCATACATCTGAAATCTAGCATTAAATTCAGAATCCTAAAAGAAAGGAAATTGACATCACTAACAAAAAAGAAAACAATTACTTAAAGAGCTAGTGAGAGAACTCTGAAAAATAATACTTAAATTAAGGAATGATTAGGGAGAATTGGCTAGGTTGCCTCAAAGCATGCTTGTCAATGGAGATACCAACTCTCTAGGCGGTATCCAATGGGATTGAATGCAACCCATGCATCTTTGGAAACATATAGGGCCTTGACCTTATATTTTTAATGCTTACAACGCCTACCCATTCAGACCTAAGCCACATGACACCAGATCAACAGTTTCTCAACCATCACATTCAGCCATGTGAGAGCTCTTCAGTTCCCATTTCAAGGACAGATACTGAACTGCATTTCCTTCTCGATTTTTCCATAAGCTTTTATGCCAAAAACAAATTACCTACTAGCATATCCTTGACATAATCTATCAATTATCACATTCTCTAATTGCATATATTCTACCTATTAAAGTATTAATCACTTGACATGGAAGGAAACTTGCTCCTTTAATATCCATAACAGCACTCTGTTTATTCTCTGACACCAAGAGGAAGGCTCCAGTTATCTACCTCACATTTATCATTACAAATATATACATATGTTCCACACTTATTGTCACCAACCATACAGAGATAAGCCCATTAGGTCTACCTGCACTTTCTCCCAAGTCTCTTTTCAACTGATATTGTTTCCTTGTGTATTGCTTGTACACAACAGTCTCTCTTGCTTCCATTGAGATTGAATAACACCCACATATAGATTCACTAAGGCAGAGATGCGAAAATCAAACAGATTCTACTTATATGTGATAAATGACAGAGCCGACCACTTGGTCTCAGACTTTTTCAGACCAACATACATGCATACTGCAACAGTGGGCAGCTATAATCAAGCAATACTTCCCGCCCATAATATAAGGTTTTACAATCAGGGAGTAGGATTCTGGAGAAGAGGAGGGTAAACCTTTTTTTTAGCCCACAAATCATTTGAATCAAAAGAAAAAATGGACTTCTACATAAAATGCATTAAGGAACCATTTTATTTCTGAAGTTGAATTACTAATATTTTCCATCCAAAATCAGGAAGGTCGTATATAAAGCCTTTAATAAGGTGGACAAGGTAAAATTGGCACTGCAAGGAAGGACAGCCACACCTAGGGCTGAGCAATTCTCGGTCTAAACCGAAAAACCGAACCGAACCGATTAAATTCGGTTTATCGGTTCGGTTATTCGGAAAGATCGGTTTGGTTCAGTTAGTAGATTTAAAATTATTCGGTTTTCGGTTCGGTTCGGTTTAAACATGTTAAATAACCGATCAAACCGAAAAACCGAACCCAACCCAACCCAGGGGGTTGGGGTGCTGGCCTATCGTACCCAACCCAACCCAACCCAACCCAGCAGGCCAGCACCCCCAACCCCCTCCATACCTTTCGCCGAACCCCTCCATCCCATTTTCCACATTCTCTAGTGAAACAGAGGAAGGTGTAGAATCTAAAGAGGAAGAGGAAGAAGAAGATGGCGACGAGGACGACGACGGTGACGAAGATGACGACGACGAAGACGATGATGAGGGGGGCGAGGACGACGAAGACGACGAGGTTCAGGTTTTACAATCCTCCAGAGGGCCACCGGTTCAGTCGGCGGATGACGACGAGGACGACGACAACGAGGATGACGATGAAGATGACGATGGTGAAGGCGGAGACGACGATGACGATGACGACGACGACGAGGAGGAAAACGATGACGAGGATGAAGACGGTGAAGAAGAGCTGAAGAGGTAATATATATCCAAATTTATACAATTTTCCGCATATACTTCATTTCTCTCATCTGGGTTGCGAGTTTCTCTCATCTGGGTTTTGATTCATATCTCTGTGGGTGGCTGTGGTTTTTAATAGAATGTTTATTAAATTATTTTGTTGAAATTAGAAATAAAAAATTAAAAAAAAATACAGATTTCGGTTTGAACCGAACCGAACCGAACCGATTTTTATCGGTTCGGTTATACCTTCATAATCGGTTTTTTCGATTTTATAAATTTTAACAAATCGGTTTTCGGTTTTATCGGTTCGGTTCGGTTCGGAACCGAACCGACCGATTGCACAGCCCTAGCCACACCAGTATCAATAGAATGAAATTTTAAGCATTACTCTTTAAAATAATATTGCAATAAAGATGACTAGGCAGGCTGCTTTAGCTAGATGCCATTGTTACTAAAGATCATAATGTCTGCACGTACTCTAGTAAGAGAGTGAAGGTGATAGGCCCATGCTCTTTCTACGTTCACCACTTTGGTTTACATTACAATTACAATGTTATTTATCACTTCTTTTCTTTTAGAAAAAAGAGGGAAGAGGATGAAGAAGAAAAGTTCCATTGACGGATGAAAGAAAAGAACCCAAAAATTTTATAATAAACAGTATAAATAGAAAAACAGAAATATGCCTCTGCAGGATATCTTGTGTGGCTCCAACAGGTGTTAACATATTCAGTGATCAAGAGAACCAATGGAGTTACTTATAACAATACAAGATGCTTACTATTTATTTATTATTATTTTTTAAATTTGAAATACATAATGATACATGCATTTATATGCACATGCACAAAGTTTAATATTGAATTTTGTAAAAGCCATGTTAGTTCTCATCTATCACATCAAAATCAATCAATCTACGAAGAACAATGAGTACAGCACATAGAATTGCATAAAAACATACCTCAACTGATTGCCAACTTGAACACCAGTTGGTGGCATTCTGGTTAGAAAGGAAAGAAAGATTCAAATATCAGCAATTCAGGAAATTTTCATCATTCTAGAAGCAATAAAATTGGATCTTGCAAAAAATTAGCATCAACAGGCATTAGAACCCAAATACTAAGGCGAAAAAGAAAAAGGGAAAACAACTTTTACCAATATGGAGATATTTATCAATCAAAATTTAAGCGTCATATTAAATCTTCAATATGGGCAAGTATGCTTTTTGGTTAAAACATAGGTAATTACTTTAAACTTGTTTCTATCACATGATGACCTTGTAAACTCTAACTCTAATCTAACCAAACACAGGTAGATGTTAAGAGTTAAGAAAGTATCTTGGCCTGCACATGCACTGAAGAAAATAGTTTAGTTACCCATGCAATTATATCATTTCATAGCTAGGTTATGAGTTACCAGACAAAGTCCATAGAGGCATGGATAGCAACAATTTAAGCAGAGGGAAAATTGACCTAATGGACAGCAAAACTAGCAAATAATTCTGTGCCATAAAATATAATTAAGGTTAATAACACTCAGTCCATTTTCACAGTTCATAAGATCAAATAGTAATGTTTCATGGCAAGTTTGTGCATCTCATTGACAGCAAAAGGTAAAGGGATTGGTAGATTTATTTTGGAACACTTGACTTACGCAGATGGCTGTGAAGTCCCAAATGAATTTGCTGAACTTGACCAAGGTGGTGGTTCAGTGATGGGTTTCGCTTGACGCACAAAAGGATTCTCTCTTGAAGCATTTGAGGAAAATATCTGTTTTCTGCTCTCATGAGCCTTCATATTCTGTGATGTTAAAAAAAAAATGAGAGAGAGCAAAATCACTCTGCAGTTAGCATGCACAGTAATAATAACTTAACGGTTGTTAACACTGACTTCTGTTCTAGTAGTTAACACATCTTGAAGCTCTTTAGTCGCCCCCATAAGTCTGCTCTTCAGGTCATCACAGACAGCTGTGGAATGAACAACTCTATCCTGCGAATAGTTTCCATCAGCTATCTCCATGTTTTGAATGGTTTGCAGATCTGTGAGAGCTGTGTTCAATGTTGTGATGTCGTTCTTTATCAGGACTGTTAGTTCCTGTATTTCAACAGTTGGATCATCAAACATTGATGACCTTTTAGCAACTGTAGATTGAAATAAAAGCCATGGTTAGTAACATCATCCTACCACTAAAATCTAATCAAGCTTAGACCCAAAAGCAAGAATGACACCAAGTACTTGGACTCATCTTTCTTGTATACAAACAAATCAGTGCCCCTTATTTGAGCCAAAAGGGATAAGCAAAATCCTGATTTGAAACGCAATGGAAAATCAATGGACATTTTCGAAGTGCCTTATTCTTCAGGCTTGTTAAACACTACAATGGGCATTCAAAAGATGATAGCTAAAAGAGCATCACTAGTGCTTACTGTGTGTTGCAGTAAATACCAGGCAATGAAACGAAACAAGTCAAGACCCAATAGCCTCAATACCATATTAAATACATTTTCATTAGCCATCTAATAAACACCTAATTACAAACTAGTAATCCTCAATCTTGAATCAACTAAATTAATTCCTTATAATAACGCCTTAATCTAATGTTTCTTACACTTTGGAATGGCTATGTTTGCAATCATAAATCTTCATTCAGCTCCAAATAAATCTACTTCTTCTCTTTAAATAGTTGCTCTCTAAAAGTAGCTCCAAAAGAGTATGTCCAAAGTGAGAGTTTCTAAAATCTTATGACACGAAAACAATTCAGAAATAGAAAAAAAGGAGCTTACGCTTGGCAAGCCTAGAGATCTTCTGAGAGGCTTCATGGATGCCCAAGCCGATGATTGAAGCCTTTTTGTTGAACTCAGATCTTGAAGAGAGTGGTGACGCGTGTGGTGTAGAAGAAAATAGATCATTTTCATGATTAATGGATGTGACTCCTCCGATCTTCTTTAGCGTTTGGGTTAGTGACCGGAATTCCGCCGTCCGATCTCTGAACGTGGACGCCATCGGTTGTACGTTGCAACGGCGACAATCCGGTGGAGATGAGTTGTAGAGTAGTTATACGTTTTGCCGTTTTCGGTTGATTTGGTGGGTAATTGAATCTGGGCCGGTAAATGGTCTTGGGCTTGAGCTTGAGCTTGAGCTTGGGCTTGAAAATGGGTTTAGGCAATATTCCATAATAATTTCTTTTTATTTTAGAAATTGAAAAGATTTTACACAAATCTTTTATTTATTTTTTAAAAAAATTTCCTGTAATAAAATCACCTTTTGTATTTTTCTCAACATTGATGAAATATGAAAACCTTTTATGTTCTTAATATAATTTTACAAGTCTAATATCTAGAGTTATTTTTATTATATAATCCGAAATTATTATTCCAACCTATTAAAATTTTTTTAAAAATTATACTTTTTAAAAATTTTTTTTAATATTTTCTTTGAAAATTGAAAATATTATAGTCCACGGTTTTTAGTGATTTTCTAATGGAAATGAATTTATGATATACCAACTTAGAGGTTTAAGGATTTAAGAATGCATTTAAAAATTTAATTAAATAAATTTATTCTATCTAATCTTTTAATTTATACATAATTTTATAATAATTTATTTAATTTTTTAATGAAATATATTTATTATATTAATTATTATTTTCTCTCTTCAATTAACTATAAACTATTATATATCTTAACCAATAAAATAAAAAATGTTTAAAAATCACCAATAAAATAAAAAATGTTTAAAAATCACTTATTTAAATGTCAGCTGCTCTGATTCTATCAGCTGCACTAATATTGTATCGGCTTTGATTGTCTGATCTCCTCCACTGCAGGGTTGAATTAAAGTTAATATTGATACCTCTTTAAACTCGCAACGAAATTCACTAAGTTTCGGCTGTGTAGTCCGAGATGCTAATGGTAGATTTATGGCGGTCAAACCAGGCTATTTTTGCAGTCAGATGGAGGTTAAATGTGGCTTTTCGAGAGGCGTTGAGCTGGATTAAAGAGTGCGGATGAGATCGAGTTCTTTTCGAATCGGATTCTTAGGTTCTTGTTGTGTCCATTAACAATGCTTCGTTGGATGATTTATCACCTTTTGATCTTTTGGTTCAAAATTATAAATTGCTTCTATTCAGTTATGAAAAAGTAAGATATAGTTTTATTCACAGGTTTGTGAATGATGTCGCTCATGTTCTAGCAATATCGGCTCATTCTGAGTCAGATCAAAAAGTTTGAATTCATGTCCCTCCTCCTTATATAGTTTCTTTAATCGCTTTGAATTAATGATATTTTTCATCTTTTAAAAAAAAAAACAATGAGTCTGCTGCTAGCATTTCTCTTTCTATATTTACTCTTCTTTCCCGTTGGAGTAAATTGTTGTTTAGTAAGATTCTTTTCCAATTTAACACAATCTCAACACTATTAAATATGAATAGAAGACTATAATTGCAAATACATAACCCAATCTACAAGTTGCAATCTTAGAATTAGACTTACCACAATTTCCACGTGTTATGATATCTTTTTCCACAACTCCACCGTTTATTTTATTTTTTAAATGATTTAAATTTAAATTTATTTTTTACATTTTTATAATAATTGAATTAAATTTAAATTTTTTAATATTTCTCTTTGCCAACAAAGTTTTTTCTTTTTTGTGAATTATGGTCAGCTGGAATATGGGTAATTTTAGTACACCACCTTAAAACCTCGTCAACTAACGTAAGGACCACACCACCACCCACTAATCAGGTTACCATAGCCATTAGTGTTTAGTCATTGTAGACCAGCACAAGCCACAAAGTCCAAGTCCATGCCAACCACTACGAACCCATCCCATCACTTGCACATAAATACTTCCACTAGCTCACCGAGTGCATGCATTTGTAATTTGTCAATCCTACAGAAATGGAACTTCTAATCATAGACTTAATCACCCTTTGGCCTTCAACTCATCAAGTTCATGTCGTTTTGTTGTTCTTTGCAACTTTCCTTTGCTTGCATACACCTGCCAATTGCCGTTTGGGAAATGAAACCGATCGACTTGCATTCCTGGAATTCAAATCCAAGATAGCCAGTGACCCACATGATGTCTTGAGCTCCTGGAATGATTCTGTCAACTTCTGCCAATGGCAAGGTATTTCTTGTGGCCGCAAACACCAAAGAGCTACGTCTCTAGACCTTTATGGGCTGAGCTTGTCAGGAACCATTTCTCCATATATTGGGAACCTCACCTTCTTAAGGTTCCTAAATCTACGTAACAACAGCTTCCATGGTGTCATTCCTCAGGAAGTTGGTCGCTTGTCTCGACTGAGGCATCTCAATCTCACGGATAACAGATTGGAAGATGAAATTCCAGTCAACATCAGCTACTGCTCAGAGCTCCGAATCCTGACGTTGGCTAGAAATAATTTGGTGGGTAAACTGCACGATGAACTAGGCTCTTTAAAGAAGCTTGAGAGGCTTGATATTAAAGAAAATAATCTTACAGGGAAGATCCCACATTCCTTTGGAAACCTTTCCTGCTTGAAACATTTATCTTTAGGTGAAAATAATTTGGTAGGAAATCTTCCAGACAAGTTGGGGCAGTTGACAGGCTTAGTTTTCTTCTATGTTGGATTAAATAATCTGACAGGTATAATTCCGATAGCCTTATACAATATCTCTTCAATCACTGGCTTTTCTGTGTCAAATAATCAATTGAAAGGAAGTCTCCCAACGAACGTTGGCCTCACTCTTCCAAATCTGCAATTTATCTCAGTTGGTGGCAACCGATTCTATGGAAATATTCCAGTTTCATTACATAATTCTTCTCAGCTTGAAACAATCGACTTCTCTGCCAACAAGTTCATGGGACAAGTTCCAAATCATTTGGGGCATCTAAAGAATTTACGAATGTTGAATTTGGAGATCAATCTTCTGGGAAGTAACACAAGTCAAGACTTAAGTTTTATAACTTCTTTGTCAAACTGTAGTAATCTAGAAATTCTATCTTTTGCTAGAAATAATTTTGGTGGCCTGTTACCTGTCTCCATAGCCAATTTGTCAACCAAACTTAGCCTGTTAGCCATGGGATACAATCAAATATCTGGAAGACTTCCATTAGAGGTTGGGAATCTTGTCAATTTGTATGCATTAGGCATGGAGGAAAATCTTTTTTCTGGTTCAATCCCTTTTTCTTTTGGGAAGCTCAGAAAGTTGCAGATATTGTATCTGGACAGAAACCTATTATCTGGAGAAATCCCATCATCCTTAGGCAACATCAGCAACCTTATTGAACTCTATTTGTATCAAAATAGATTAGAAGGAAACATAACGAGTAGCCTTGCCAACTGCCAAAGCCTGAAAGCCCTGGATATTGCAGATAATCTCCTTGCAGGCTTCATACCGCAGGAGATTCTTCGTCTCTCCTCTTTATCATTGTTTCTTAACTTATCATACAACACATTGACTGGTCCACTACCCCTGGAAGTTCACAAACTGATAAATATTAATTCACTGGATGTGTCACATAACAAGCTGTTTGGGGAAATTCCTGAGAGAATAGGTGATTGCTTGATGCTAGCACTTCTTAACATGCAGGACAATTTTCTCCAAGGAGCCATTCCCTCAACCTTTGCTTCCTTGAGAGGTCTCATACATTTAGATCTGTCAAGGAACAATTTATCAGGAAACATTCCAAAAGAGCTGGAGAAGCTTCCTTTCTTGGAATATTTGAATCTCTCATTCAACAATTTTGAGGGTAAGGTACCAACCAAGGGAGTTTTTAGCAAGATAAATGCATTTTCACTTATTGGAAACAACAATCTCTGTGGGGGTATCCCAGAATTGCAGCTGCCAGCTTGCCCCATCAAACGAAAGAAAAACAAAAAGTCTCCTGCTGCCATTATCCTTGCCATAGTCATCAGTTCAATTGTGCTTTTCATGGCAATGGCATTCATATGGATTTTCTATTGGCGAAAATCGAGAAAGCATATATCATTCAATCCTATTGTGGGTAAGCTCCTTCGAATTTCATACAATGAGCTTTTCCGGGCAACTCAGGGATTCTCTTCAGATAGCTTAATTGGACAAGGTCGTTTTGGCTCTGTATATAAAGGAAGTATTGATCTACAAGGAGAGAAGACAGTTGCTGTGAAAGTACTCAACCTTCAACAGCATGGAGCTTCCAAGAGCTTCATTGCTGAGTGCAAAGCATTGCGAAACATTAGGCACCGAAATATAGTGAAGATCCTGACATACTGCTCCAGCATTGATTTTAGAGGCAATGATTTCAGAGCTCTTGTTCTCGATTTCATGGTGAATGGAAGTCTGGAAATGTGGTTGCATCCAGAAGAGGATAATAATAATCAGCCAAGGAAATTAAACCTTCTTCAGAGACTTCGTATCGCGATTGATGTGTCATCTGCAGTACATTATCTTCATGATCATTGTGAACCACAAATAATTCATTGCGACTTGAAGCCAAATAATATTCTTCTTGACAATGAGCTGACTGCTCATGTTGGCGATTTTGGATTATCAAGGTTCCTTCCCAATACCACTAGTGATTCTTCTCAAGGCCAAACAAGCTCCACTGGGATAAAGGGAACAATAGGCTATATCCCTCCAGGTAAAATCTTCTTCATATTTATAAATTAGGGAAAAAGTAAAAAAAATTGCGATTTCACTCACTTTTATTTTAGGGTTTGAGATTTAATTTGTATCAAAATAGTATTTCATAACATAATTTTCACGTTATCTCAATATCTATATATTGTCGTTATTTGCTAATAATACGACTATGAGATGCTATTTTAACACAAAATGAATTATAGATGCTAAAATAAACGTTTTTCTATAAAATAACCACGACAAACTGGTCTTCTATAAGAAAAAAAAGTCAAAATTGATCAAAGTAATAGAACTGGATGCATATTGCAGAATATGGAATAGGAAGTGATGGGGCAACAACATCTGGAGATGTATACAGCTTTGGAATAATTTTGCTTGAGATTTTCACAGGAAGGACACCAACTGATGAATTATTCACAGATGGTTTGAGTCTCCACAGCTTTGTTAGATCTAAGCTACCAGGACAAGTCCTGCAGGTTCTAGATCCGATGCTGATAGCATCAGGAGAAGTGGGAGCTGCAGAAATTGTGGAGGACAGTGAGAGGGATGATGATCACACAGAGATCCAAGAAACTCGAATCAATGTTGAAAATTTGAGACAAGAGAGAGACAATGTGCAAAAATGTATTGTTTCAGTTCTGGAAATTGGTCTTGCATGCTCCACAGAATTACCAGGAGATAGAATGAATATGAGCGATGTCTCCAGGAAACTGAACATCATCACAGAAGCTTTCCTTCGTTCAAGGACTTCTTAAGTTTGATGAATGGTAATCCAGTATTTTTTTCCTTTAAGACATTTTTATTGACATTGATCATTATCTTCATATTTGATTATAACCCAAAAAATTTATTGATTTGGATTCCATTGCAGAGGCATAATTAAGCTGGGGCATTCAATCATTAATCTGAGTTTCAGAGCAGGACGTTTCAGCAAATAAACCTCAAGCTCTACCTCTTGAGCTGTCTACTCTCTACTTTTCTTTTAGCCAAATCCAAAACCAGAATGTTAAAAATAAATCTGAAAATTTATTTCTTTAATCAAATTTCCCATCAATCAGCATTTAACATCTCTCTTCATTCTTGAACATGAATAATAATAATAATAATAAACAACTTGGTCCACTCCATGGCAACAGCAGCTTGTCTAAAAAACAGAGAAATTCATTCTCTGTTATTATAAGTCAAGGTAATAGATTTTACATAAACTCCTGATTAGTGCATTAGGACAACATAAATCTTCCCTTCTCTTCCTTTGAAGTTGGTAAGAATTTTAAAAAATATTTAGGAATTTAATTGGCAAGATTTCAAAACTCGCAGTCATTCAATTATCAGCAGAAAGAACTAAAACTTTTGGCAATTTGTTTAACACAGAAAAATATACAATTTTCTCGGAAAATATGAGAATTTAACCCTTGGTATTTAAACATCAAAGCTCAATTAAACACAAAAAATAACTCTTACATATTTTGTAATAGCTAATTGGACTAAATCCCAATTATTTACATATTTTTACGCTTTAATGTAAGCCTTTTAATTTTGTTATTTATCTTCCTAATCTCTGTAGTTGGAGATAATTTTAGTTGATGTTGAAAATTAACATTTGGAATTCAATTTTTATGCACAAAGCATGCTATATGGAATATTTCTATATGCAAAAATTGAGTTTCAAATGTTAATTTTAAAATTTAAATAAATTGAATCTATATAAAAATAGTGAGATGATAAATTACCGTTTGAACTTTTTTAAAAACTTACTATTTAATCCTATAATATAGAAAATTTTATTAATTAGTATTCAAATCTTGAAAAATATATTAAAATATTTTTGTAGCAATTAAATATTATAAAAAATATAAAATACAATGAAAAAATTAATTAATAGATTTTTTATAAAATTTATTGAATTTTTTAAATTATAATAACTAAATAATAAAATATTTAATGGTTTAAATTTATGAAAAGACTAATTAATAAATTTTTTAAAATTTTAAAAATATTCAATATATTTTTCAAAATTAAAAATGGATTTTTATATAATATAATATAGAGATTAAATAATTTTTTTTTTTAAAATAAACATTATACCTTTCCTGTTACTATCAAAACGAGTTGTTGGACCTGATCCGGTCCGATGCGCAGACTTAACAAAAGGATCTCATTAAAAATAGATTTTTAATATTTAGATTCGGCCTAATATTAGTATTTGGCCTAATCCGCAACGAACAGTGAACGAGCACAGACAGTCTATTTATTTTTTAAAATAAAATTATATTGAAATTAAAAAAATTAATTAAATTCATACAGTTAATTAAAATTATATATTATACTAATCACGATAAAAAAAATTAAAAAATATTATAATCAACAAATAAATTTTAATTATTTTTTTCTCTCCCAATCCAATTAAACATTATAATTATCTATTATGCATCACAATTAACATAAATTAATATAGAAATAGTAATAAAAAATTATAATTTTAACAATTTTTTTAATAAAAAAATTAAAATTTAAATAAAATTTATTAAAGTCGTTTAAATAATAAAATAAATTTACTAAAAATTATACAAAATAAAAAAATATTAATCAATATTATTTTTTTCAAAATTAATAATATTTAAATCTTATTTAAAAACTAATACATATTTTTCTTTCTACTCTTTTATTGTTATTTATATTTTAATATTTATATATAAAAAATAAATTAACGAATAAAATAATATTATTTGAATATTTTTAAAATACACAGCCCGCGTATTCATCCGATCTGGTCTATGCATACTCAATCTTAAACCGAACGAGTGAAAAAAACCATTTTAAAAACAAATCTGTTCAAATCTGAAAAAAAATACAGATAATTCCGAGTTATCCGTGAACTTACTATCTTTCCCTGTTCCCTTCGATTATCAATTCAACCCAAGCCAACCTAGTAGGACTCAGCCCAGACCAACCCAACCCAAAAAGACCGAGCCCAACAATTCCGGAGAACCTCACAGCCATCCATTAGATGATACGCATCTAGAGATCAAATACCAGCCCTTCGATCCAGGTTTCACAAAAACCCTACTTTCCCTTCCGAACTATATAACCTAACTGAAACCCTAATTCGATCTATACCAAGCTTTTAACTTCTCTCCTTTTTCACTCTCGATAGCACAGTACACGGAGGTTAAAGAGACGGCGCCGTCTTGCTGTCCGCCTTGACCAAGCCGTAGCTTCGTCTTGGCCCTCTAATTTTGTTGTATCATTCTTTGTTCCTAGTTTGATTCGTTTGTGTGTTTTAGTTCTTGTGAAATCAAGATCAAATGGCCGGAAAACCATCCAAGGCTGATAAGAAGATTGCTTACGATGCTAAGCTCTGCCAATTGCTGGACGAATACAGCCAGATCTTAGTTGTGGCGGCGGATAATGTTGGGTCCAATCAGCTGCAGAACATCAGGACGGGTCTTCGAGGTGACTCTGTGGTTCTCATGGGAAAGAATACCATGATGAAGAGGTCCATTAGAGTCCACGCTGATAAGACTGGGAACAAAGCGTTCCTTAATCTCATCCCCCTCCTTCAGGTATATTTGCTCTAGATTTTGTTCATTTTTGGCTTTTCGATTTCTGGGTTTTTTGTTTGATCATTTAAACTAAAATAGCTGTCCCTTTATGTTGTAATAGTACTCTTCTGCATGAAGGTTGGATTTCTAGATTAATGTGAAGTTACAGATAGTGTAATTTGGATGCCTTCTTAAGAAAAAAAATGCGATAAACCTTTTTACGATCTCTTTTCTTTTTCCATAATTAGGGCAATGTGGGATTGATTTTCACAAAGGGTGATCTCAAGGAAGTGAGCGAAGAAGTTGCCAAATACAAGGTGCAGTAACTGATATATCTTTTATTTCTTGTGCGTATGTTAGTTTATTTCTGTTGGAACGTGATTGCTCCTGGTTGGCTTAGTAAGAATTCAGCTGATATTATGAATCTTAATTGCTCAATGTGATAGTAGAAATTGACTTGGTAATCATAGATAATTTAAATGTATAATCTCTTTTAAATTTAATGCTTGTGGTTGATTATTCTAGCGTCTTTGCTGTGCAGTAAGGGTCTTTTTAGCACTGCTGTCGGAGCTGTCATTGAGAATATTTCTTAAACATATTAGTTAAGAGTATCAAAAACTGATGTGAAAATTAACTTTACATATTTATGTCGAAAGAATGCCAAAATAATAGATCACCTTATTCCAACTTTTTTTAACAGCATTTAGAATGGTTATTTTCCTGGAGAGCACTCTTTTACATCAATGCCAAACAGTCTCTAAATCAAAACATTATGAATTTTTAATATGCATTATTGCTGCTTTAGGTATTCATGGAGAATTTGTAGTTTGGGATTGTTGAAATAATGGTAAGCATATTTTGGAATCATCTTGTGCTGACTTCGTTTTGATTCACTTGTAGAAGAGCAGCAAAAGATGTGCCAGACAACTATGTTGGCTCTGTTTATATTAGATGTTGCCCGTAGCAACTTCACACTGTAATGTACTTTGGAGTGTGGACTGTGGATTAAGTTGTTACATTTGCTAAGGACTTATGCTAGATTTGCATACGTGCAATATTTTGATTATGTTGCTTATGCTTGACATGTGTGCTTTTGGAGGTTTTTTAATCCAACTGATGTTTCCATTATGAGTGGACAGGTTGGAGCTCCTGCTCGAGTTGGTTTGGTTGCCCCAATTGATGTTGTTGTCCCTCCTGGCAATACGGGGCTCGATCCATCCCAAACTTCTTTCTTCCAGGTCTGATATCTGAATGATGATTCTGTCGTTGCAGGCTATTTTCTGCTTACTGCCAATCAAGTCTAACAGTTGACTTTATTTTGTCAAATTTAGGTGCTCAATATTCCTACTAAGATTAACAAGGGTACTGTTGAAATTATCACCCCTGTGGAGCTTATCAAGAAGGGTGAGAAGGTTGGCTCTTCTGAGGCTGCTTTGCTGGCAAAGCTTGGCATAAGGCCATTCTCTTATGGTCTTATTGTCCTGTCTGTTTATGACAATGGTTCTGTGTTCAGCCCAGAGGTGCTTGATCTGACTGAGGATGATCTTGTTGAGAAGTTTGCAACTGGTGTCTCCATGGTCACTGCATTGGCATTAGCCATCTCATACCCGACTCTGGCAGCTGCACCACATATGTTCATTAATGCCTACAAGAATGTCCTGGCAATTGCAGTTGCAACTGAGTATTCCTTCCCACAGGCAGAGAAGGTGAAAGAATACCTAAAGGTAGGTTCATCCATAAATTAGGTGTTGCTGATTGTCATTTTTGCTAAATTTGGAGAGATGAGCATATCATATCTTAGCTCGTTTTAGCATGAGCTTATACAAGTGATTAAGTAGCCTTGCTCTTCAAAATGACTAGCCGAGTCAATTTTGCAATCCAACTATCCATTTTTTGCTCTTTCAATATGTATTTTTTTCAATATGGGACTTTTTAGGCCAACTCATTTGTCAACAATTTGTACTGGTGTGATTGCAGGATCCTAGCAAGTTTGCTGTTGCTGCTGTTCCAGTTGCAGCTGCTGATGCTGGTGCTGCCCCAGCTGCTGTTGCCAAGGAGGAGGAAAAGAAGGAAGAACCAGCTGAGGAGTCTGATGACGACATGGGTTTCAGCCTGTTTGATTAAGTGTCATCTAGATTACTAGTTTAGGATTTTGCTTCTGGCACAATCTTGGCGACTTAATGTTATTTTGGAGAATTTTCATGTTATTTGCCAGGTTTCCATACATTTATAGGGATGTTGCACATCTTTTCGCAAAGTTATCTCATCCTTGCTAATCGTTTATGGTGAAATAATTTCTCGAATGCCTTTCATCCAGTGTTTTAGATTACAGGGCAAAATTTTGGTCAAAGTCCCTAGAGTTTTACATTGAAACTAAAAAGTAAGTTTTAGTTCTGTTAATTAATGAGCTCTATTAAAATTGAGAAACTTTTTTAATGCGAATGTCTCTCTCTTGTTTAAGGCACTCATGAGATCAGTTTCAAGAGATTTATTTAATTAATTATCTAAAATTTGACGTAAATAACTATTCGCATGTTGAGAAGGATTGGTTTTTTCAATATACTCTCTATGACGAGAAATTAGAACCAAATTGAGAAATTTCGTAGCGTGCTAAAGGAAGATTTTCATGTAATTTAATCAAATATAAAATCATCAACAAGACGAAAATTAATTGTGCATTGGATTAGATTTTGCACAGAATAATACATATCACGGAGGCGGCCTTGACTTGACCTGCCTTGCAAGCCTTTACCAAGTATTTAAAAGACTTTTGTGAAGGCAAAATGGTCAAAACTGTATCAATTTGTTTTAGATTTGGTGGTAGTGCAAATCATCTCCAACGTATCTTGCTAAGATATCAATCTCGGAGTTATCCCACTAAAATACTTGGGTTAGATCAATATTAATTAAATTATTTAATAATTTTCAATTGTAGGATTATTTTTAATTTGATAATTACATCTCTATAGTTAAAAATCAAAATCTGGAGAGAGGAATTGATTTTAATAATAATTATTTGACGTGTAATTAGAAAAAAATTATTATTTTGAAAAATACTCATTAAAGATTCAGATCTTAATTTAAATGATCATTTATTAAAAAAATTTTGATCTTTTTTAATAATATTAAAAATAGTTGTTAAACATATTTTTAAATTATATTTTTGAAAATAAAAAATGTTCAAATGAATGATAATATAGGTTGATATATGATGAAACAAGAAAGGAATCCATTAATAGAAATTTTGAATAGCTGGAGGAAGGGATAAGATACGCTGTTCCTTGTTTGAGTTGGAATTCAACCAATAGAAATGCATTTCCAATTTTCTAGTTATCCTTTGCAATACTCTTCCAAGCTATTGAACTTATCCCTAATTTTATTTTTTCCCACTTATTATTCATGTATGCTCACATGCATTGTCCCATAAATAGAAAAATTCAAATACCAAATATTTTTATATTTTAAATTTCTCTTGTGGATTTATTTATTCATTGAAAGCTCAATGACTTGAAATAATAATTATAGGCAACCTAATGAGAAGCAAGTCTTTTACTTTTTGTTTATCAAAGAGCAATATGATTGTTTTTCTTTTACTTTTAAAATACAGACGTGGAAATCTTGAATTGAAATCGTATACTTACCTATTTAAAATTATTATTTTCTTTATAAAGAAACAAAATAATTAAAATTTTTTTAAATAAAAATCGAATCAAATTAAATAAAAAATTAAACTACAATTTTAAATTAATTTAATTTAATTAAATTTTTTAATTTGAACCTTTCCTTCTAAAGGCTATACTTTCCTTGACCCTTTCGCTATACTTTCCTTTAGGTTTTTATTGAATCAAAAAAATTTTCTCTTTAAGAATATGCTAAATCTCTTAATAGGTAAGTAGTGAAATTTTATTTAAATTCAAAATTTTTGTATAATTTAATTTTAGAAAAAAATATATAAAATACAAGTCATGAGTTAAAAAAATATAAAAATGTCAAATAAATTATATAATAAATATCAAAAAGTCGATTGAAAATTTATTTTTTAAACTATTATTAAAATATTAAATAAATCAAATTAAAACTAAATATACTAAGTAGAACGGAACTCATATTTTTTAATTTTAATAAATCATTATTTTAATAATAATTTAAATATAAATTTAAATTGAAAAAATAAAATTTAATATTTTGAATCATTGTTACATACTTCAGTGATAAATTGACATTTTAGCCATATAAAGATATATGATGTGATTCCTTGGAGATAAAATACCATGATTATAGGAGTAAATTCAATTATTAATTGATAAAAAAATTTATTTAAATTCAATTTATTATAAATCTAAAAAATAAACATATAAATTTCCTTTATTTTATATAATAAATTCAAAACATAAACATATAAATTTCCTTTATTTTGTACTTTTTTTTAAAAACTATTATTATATTTCTGAATTTTTAAAAAATTTCACTAATTTATTTATATTTTAAAATCACTTAATTAAAACGTTATAAGATTCTTTAATCATTTTGTTAAAAAAAAAATTAGTTAATTTATTTTAATCTTAATAAAAAAGATTAAATAGTATAAATATTAATTAATTTATTTTATTTTAATCAAAATAATTAAAAAATAGGTTAAATTAAAATTATAGAATCTAAATATAAGTAATTTAAGGTATAATTAAAGAGTTACATTTTATAAAATATAGTAAAATTTTAATTGGGTGATTTTGAGTTAAATACTAACCAATTAATTTTATAAAAATTAATAAATTTTATAATAATTTATATATATATAATAATAATAATAATAATAAAAACAGTGGTGTCCTAATGGGCTTGGAAGTCAAATATTACAGGAAAATAAGTGCTTATCTGAAAAACCCATTTGTCTAGAATTCAAGTGACAGTTTTCCTATTAAGCAACCGTTGACTTTTAGCCAAGGGATAATGAAAAAGATGGCTTAATGTTAATCCCACCAAAATCGTTAGCCCTATATATATATAAATAATACTTTATATTCTTCTTAAAAACGAGAAATAATTTTGAAAAAAAAATTAAAAAAAATCGACGGATAAATTATAAATTACCACAGGTACTTTAATTTTTTAAAAATTATATATAAAAATTCACAAGTAAATTTTTTGCATTTAAAATCATAGTACTCATTCCTCAAATTCCAGAAAATCCATTGAAATAATAGTTGAATGATAAGTCTTTATCCCATTTGAATGAAATATGGATCTCTGAATAATCCCCTTTTAAGGGATTGATGTTGATTTACACTATTTGAATAATGTATAATATCTTCTCTGATTGTCAAAACAAGAGCCTAATTAATAATATGCATAATTGACCTGCTAGCCAACCCCACTTCAGAATCAAAATCACACAAATTTAAATTCATTTATTTAGATAAATAAATAAAAAATTATTCCAGTCAAATTAAATTTCGAATTCGCTAATGTTTAAATTTTATCTCAACAGATACAAAAATCTTACATTTTAATTGCATAATATTAATTGTGATATTCTGAAATGCAGAAAAAATAAAATTTATAGTAGTTGAGTAAATTTGCCCTTTATTCAATGCTTCCCCACCCTCTTATTTCCTTTCTTTTGCTTACTAGTGACGCCTAAACGGCTTTTCCACTACCGTGATTTTAGGCTTTTCTACTACAATGACGCTCATTCCTGTCAGATAGGTCCATACGTACAAAAGTGTTTATTTTCTCACCTACGTCAGGCGGTCATTTAATTTTCTTCAGTGCGCATGCGAAAAAGGGTTACGGAAGAACTGGGCCTATTTATTTATTATCATGTCTAGTCTCTGGACTCAAATGCGAACCAACCCGTCGAACATTTGGTGGTCCAAATTTGGTCCGACGAGCAGGTCTGTCTAAGATTGTTTTAAGTTCTGAGTCTAATATATTTTTGTGGATCTTGACTCGATTCAAAGGAAAGTGAAAGGAGCGACGGTTATTAAACTGGATGCATCTACCCAAGAAAAATTGCTTAACTATAGATTAAGATCGATATCCTGGAATTCATGTGTGGAGTTAAAATTTTGTTAATGGACGTATCTGCATATGGTTTGGCATTATCCATAAAAGAAGTGGATGAATGGTGAGAGCGTTTCTGGCGTTATCCCATTGACCGAATGCCGCAATCTTTTTCCTAAAGGATATCACGACACATTACTGTTATTTCTCTTTTTAGTACTGTTATTGTCAAAAGATGGCAGCCTAATCATTCCACCATCTTCCATTTCTTCCCCTTTTCACAAAATCCAACCAAAAAGAATAAATTAATTCTTTTGGTTTAAAATAATAAAATAAATTTAATTAAATATAATATTTAAATTACTTTTCGGGGTTTGTATAGATAGAATTACGACATAATTAAATCTGCTTTTTTACTTTCTATTATATTAAATGAGCTAGACTTTCTCTTGACAGATCCGAACTCTTGATCAGTTCGATCTTTTTTAATTACAAATTGAATGGTGTATTGATGAATCGGTCTGCTTAGAACTCTAACTAGACTTTTTCTTAGTCAGTCTGAACTCTTGATCGGTCTGGCATTTTTTAATTACAAATTGGATAATGTGTTGATGGATCGATCTGCTTAGAATTCTAATAGATTTTGAGTTTCTCTTTTTTTAAAATTCGACTTCAATTTAAGTGTGAAAATTTATAAAAACCTTGTACACTCTCTAAAAGTATCAAAATTAAAGATAAACATCAAACACAAGAAAAAAAAAAGCATATAAAAAAGTTTCCAATCGTAATTATTAAATTAATAAATCCATAATTTTATAAACATGTCATGACTTATTGACATACAATAAGGAAGCAAATGGTTTCATATTTCTCATGTGATGTCTATCCATTGCAAGCTCATCTCAGGACAACAACACACTAATCTTATCATCCTTTTCCCTGTTTTTTTCTTCATAATTTTATCCAATTTGACTTGACTAGAGAATCATCTCATAATATTTATTATTTAATAATAAACACTATAAAACTTCAAATATAATCTAAATATAGCATTTTTATATGTTTCTTTGTGGTTTCTATTACAAGAATTCTTAGGGATCAACATCAACAATAATATTCTTAATTACTCCAATCAAACCTATGTTCATTTTTTGTTTTATTCTTTTGTTGTCTGCCTTGGTTTGATCAAACAAGAAAGGAATCTATAATAGGATCAACAACAACTCTATTGATTAGGGCAAGGGATAATACTCTTGAATTTATCGCAGAAGAATGATACTCTAAACATTGCTTAAAAAAAAAGAAGCTTATTTATCTTTTTTTTTTAAAAAAAACACCAAAACAAATGAAAGCAACAAAAAAAAATTATTAAAGAGGTGATGTGGAGGTGAGGGTCCTTCGGAACTTTGAAGCGATACAGAGAGTTAGTGGAGGAATTGGAAGCACGAAATCCCCATACTCTCTCTTTACACAACATTGACCACTAATCTTATGCCACCTATTCTTCCTCTATACATGCAATGCCACCATCTTTCATATTCTTATTCTTCCTAATCTACCACAAAATAGAAAAAAAAAATTATTAAAAAATAAAGTGATTTTAATAAGTATTTATTTAATTTTATTTAAAAAAATATCAAATCATTTATTTTAATACCTATTAATAGCTAATTCTTATTTTTCCTTCGACGAACAAAGCCGCATCACAAGCCGCAAAACATGCTTCCTTGCTGGGAAACCTGCCCTGCTAGCTCGCAATTGGCTCCCTTCAAAGTCAAAAAAAGCCAACCATTATTATTCCACGTCATACCATTTAGTATAATATTATAATAATACCTTTTTTTTTAATATATACATGGCGGTTCCAGCCCAAAATACATTAATTTAATTTTTTTTAAAGATATTCAAATTAAATCTTGAAGAAAACCTCGCAAAATTTTAATTATTATAATGATAAAAATTAAAATAAAAATACTGACTAGGCGGCCATGCATGAATTTTTTTTTTTCATATTACTGCTATGTGACTAGGCGTGTCAGCCAATAAATCATTTACCGAATGCAACAGTAGTAGAATCCACATGGCACCGATCGAACTGCCTTGTCTGGCACCGCCGATGTGACTTGATGTGTCCACCTAAGATCAGACAGGTGGGGAGTAGATAACGGTGGGTGACTCACGTGACTCCCACGCCACGTGTTGAGTTTAGGGGTCACACTCACGTGCTTGGCCGTGTGATTAGTTGGCAAGAGATGAAGCGTTGTCGAGTTGGAAGCCACCAGGCCCAGTCTACTTTATGTGTACGTAAGGAGACACGTGTGCCAATGGTAGGCGGTGGAGTTTCTTCTGGATTTCCCATTGGTCGCGGTAAACGCGGAGATCGAATCCCCATGTAGTCGAACGTAGCCAACGTTTCAAAAATCAAACGAACGGTAATAAGACGACAAAAACAAAAAGTAAAAAATAAAAAGAAGAAAGAAAAACTAGATTTTTAATTAACAAATTTAAATTTAATAGCATTAAAACTATTTTTTAAAAACATTAAAATTATGATAAATTAGCTGTTGGGTAATGGATGTAGTAGTTGAGACAGTTTTAAAACACCCATAGATTTGATTGTACGAAACCTACAGATGGCCACCATCTATTTGCCAGTGAATGAAAGTTTTAGTAGAGTCAGCTCCATGAATTCCATGTGTAATCCATAAAATAAAATAAAAATAATTTTAATAATGAAAATTAAAATTTATATTAATATAAAATTTAGATTACGATAATTATGGAAAAGATGCCAAAAGAGTTAGCTCATGATTTAGTTGAAAGCCTTACCGACGTACTAGCTGTGGCCATTTTAGAGACGTATTATTTATTGGCCTGGCAGTCACTCAGCTACCTATTTATTAGAATTCAAATAAAATCTTCTTTTTATGTACCTTTGCAAGGAGGATTGAAGGTTAGTGCGATATTAGGCCACCCGATATTTGCCAGGTGTAAAATAAAAAGATAAGAATCAAGGAGAAGGATGTCCACATCATCATCTAACACGTAGTAGCAAAAATATAACAAACTGAGTTAATTTAAATTTTAAAAAATTTAAATTTTATTTATTTATATCTCTAAAATTAAAACATAATAATATGAGATTCATATGAAAATTAAATCTAATTAAGGATTATTAATAACAAAACCATCCGCATCAATAATCAATATGAGAGAGGAGCCGCTCAGGCTTTTTATTTCTTTAAATTTCAAGGATGAGTATAAGCTTTGTACTAAATTTGCGATACATTTGCCGTGTGATCAAAATTATACACGTTGCGATTCAATGGTCGTCTTTTTGCAGTCATTTTCTCGGACAACATTATCATCTGAAAATACCACCATTCATCTATAATTGTTGACAGTTAAAGAATAACCCTGACTAAGCTTTGGGTTCGTAATTGGAATTCAATAGATTTAATTCTATATTATTTAAATTTGTTGACATTGAAATAAAATTTTATATTATTGGAATTAATTGGAAAAAATTAAATTTAAATATGCAGATATTTTTTAATAATTTTAACTAACATATTTAATATAATGATTTTGATAATAATTTAAACAGTTATGCTAAACATGATTTATATTATATTGGTGAAAAAAAAAAATCCAACCATCAAATGAAAGAAAGAAATGGGAAGTCAACAAGGTGGATGATTTATTTATATCTACAACTGCTTCTTACATTTATTCCACACAAATACGGCTAAATTTAATTATTTTTTTTATTTGGAATCACTTTTTAGAAATTATTACCTTTTTTTTCCAAATAATTAATAATTAATAGTACCAGTTTGGTATGGAATAATAATAAGAAGAAAGTGAGGATAGAGTAATGTCCAACTTGGAGGTTCCACTCGCACCTTTTACTACATTCCGACATGGGCAGTTTCCTTCCACGTTAGGTGATATGGATAAGCTTCACTTTTCCTTCCATTTCCACATTTCCATCTCCTGCACTTGCCCCTCCCTAATTTTTTTTCCTATTACCAAACAAAATTTAATTGTTTTTAAATTTCAAATTCCCTTGCCCTTCGTGCACCTTCCTTCCTATCTATCTCTCTTTCCTTCCTTCCACACGCCTTTTCTTTCCTTCTCCCTCCTCCCTCCCTCTATATATTCCTCCTCCCCCTCTCTCCTGTCTCTCTGTCAAACACAAATCTTCGGAAACTTATATCTTAACGTTTGTTCTTTTTATCCACTTTTTCTTTTCATGAAAACATGGTTGATTTAGATTGGAAAGCTAAGATGGTCTCCTCTGATCTCCCAAACAAGTCCCCTAAACTATCCAACAAGCTTCATGTCATGATCCCTTCAACGACGACGTTTCGTGGAGTCACCAATATCTCGCCGGTTCCCGCATCTGATTCATCTTGTTCGGCTTACGAGCACTACCTTCGGTTGCCTGAGTTGAGGAAGCTGTGGACTTGTAAGGAGTTTCCAGATTGGAAAAACGAGTCGATTTTGAAACCGGCTTTGCAGGCTCTAGAGATCACATTTCGGCTCGTTTCAACCATTTTATCGGACCCGAGACCGTATGCGAATCGGAGAGAATGGAAGCGGAGGCTCGAGTCGCTTGCTACTTCACAGATTCAGCTGGTTGCTATACTTTGTGAAGACAACGAAGAAGATGGAGACACACGTGGGACGGCACCGGTGTTTGATTTACGTTCATCTAACGGCATTTTGGGTCGGGATGGGAGTTACGCTGAGGTATGGAAGGTCTCACCTGAAACCACCGTGGTCAACTTGACTAGCGAGGCCAGCCTCCTTCCTCTCCTTGCGACGTGGCAGAAATCGGAGGACATCGCGCAGAAAATCCTCTACACCATCGAATGCGAGATGAGGCAGTGTCCATACACTCTAGGTCTCGGAGAGCCGAACCTCGCCGGGAAACCTAACCTCCACTTCGACGCCATTTGCAAGCCAAGCGACGTTCATAGTCTCAAGAAGAATCCTTACGATCAGATAGACAACCACGAGAACCAAACGCTGTACACCATACACCAGATTCTAGAGTCGTGGATTCAAGTAGCTAAAGAGCTCATTAAACGCGTAATTGAAAGAATCGAAAGCAAGAAATTCGATAAGGCATCAAGCGATTGCTATTTGCTCGAAAGAATTTGGAAGCTTTTATCAGAAATAGAAGATTTGCATCTGTTACTGGATCCAGACGATTTTTTGAGGCTCAAAAACCAATTGCTCATGCGATCACTAGATGAAACAGAGGAGTTCTGTTTCCGATCGAGAGCGCTGGTGGAGATAACGAAATCATGCAAGGACTTGAAGCACAAGGTTCCGGAGATTCTCGGCGTGGAGGTTGACCCCAAGGGTGGACCAAGGATACAGGAGGCGGCGATGAGATTGTACAGCGAGAAGAGAGAATTCGATAAGATTAGTTTACTTCAGGGGCTGCAGGCGACTGAGGCGGCGTTGAAGAGGTTTTTCTACGGATATAAGCAGCTGCTGGTGGTGGTTATGGGCAGCTTGGAGGCTAAAGGGAATCGGATTTTGGCGACTTCTGAGACTTGTGACTCACTGAGTCAGCTGTTCATGGAGCCGACTTATTACCCGAGTTTGGATGCAGCCAAGACGTTTTTGGGGGAGTTTTGGAGTCATGAACAGGATGGGTCGGAGAAACGGAATCGAAGAACGTAGGTGGCGGTACAGGTGGGGAATGAGGTGGACTCGGTGGCTGACTCAGTTTTGACCGAGTCAGTTGGTTGTCAGAAATTCTAGTTTGAAACAGACACATACAATTTTCCATTCATTGTACCAAAAATGTTGAACATTGTAAAATTTTTCCATATATTTATTATTATAATATATTACATTAAAATTTAATTTTAAATATCGACTTTAATAATATAATAATAAACTAAACAATTAAATAATCCAAAATAAATTTTGAAGAAACTGACTTAGTTAACTGCACGATTGAAATAATCCAAATTAAGTAGTTGTCGGCTAACTATATCTATTTTTGGTAACGAAGTCATGAACTCGTGTTCAAGAGAAATTAAGAATTTAAATTTTAGTAAGTTTTTTTTATTTTTTTTGAAATGGAAATTTTAATAAGTTGTAATAACTTTGGTATCTTTTAGAAAAAAAAATAATTTTAATATAATCAATCAATAGAATATATTGAAATCATTATTTATTTTTAATATTTATTTAAAATATAATTTCATAAATTTGGACTCATTAGTTTGTTTAAACCTAACAAGAGAGAAGCCCATTTCTTATCACAGTTATCCTAAATCCCATCTCTCACCTCTCTCTTTCTCCTCACCCACTACCAACAATGGAAGCTGAAATTTTTAATCACAAACCCTCACTTCTCGAAAAGGAAGTGAAGCGACTAAATTTGACAGCGAAAAATGCACTTGATGCCAAAAATTTTAATCACAATCTCTCAATCTCTGTAACCTCCATGCTCAACTTGTCCTCCTTCACCCATCAAGTTTCACAAATTATCAATCCTACCCTTCCATGGAGTCTGCAGAAACATCTTTGCTGGACCAATCAATAAAATCCTCACTCCTTTCGTTTGCCGCTAGTAAGTTGTTGCAAAGAGTGAAAGGAACTTACCAAGGCTACATCTGACCATCATTAATCTTTTGTCGTTGCTCACATCTTGTATTTTTTACTCTCTGAGTAATGCAATTTAGGGATTTGTCGATGGGGAGCTCGTGATTGCTTCTTCTTCATCTCTTAGATCCCTTGTTTGACATTACCCTTCCGAAGAAGGGAAATCTAAGCCAAAGAACAAGAACTCGTCCATATAGAAATCGATTTCTTATTCTGTGGACGATAGCATATAATTAGAGCGAAAGCAAAGAGCAAGAGGAGATTTCAAATTCACATTTGCATTTGTCATTTGAATCAAATGTGGATTCTGATTTGCGTCACTCTTATCTATGATATCGTGTTTCATGCAATTCTGATTAGTTTCTTTGCACCTGAGTAAGTTGATTTGAGTTTGAGTTACTATGTGGTTTTTAAAAGTTCCCATAAAATATAATTGTGGGAGAGGGAGTGAAATGGTTATTGAAAAATTCACCAGAAAAATTGCATGAAATGGAAGAAATCCTGACCTTGCGATTTTAACTTTGTTTGCTTTCGCCAGAAAAATTCACCAGTGAAACGATGACATTCGTTTACATAATACAGTTTCTCAAAACATACAGGAAAGGAGAGTTGTAAATAATTGAGAAGTAGAAAAAGGGACTCATTTCCTCTTGGGCTCTAGTGAGCTTCCTAAGCATAATCACTGTTTCTTCTTGTTCGTGTACTTTAGGACTTTTAAGTTTAGCTACAATCTCTTCCTTTTCAGGGAAAAAGGAATTGAAGCTCGAATCGATGGAATTAATTTTACATTGAGCTTTCAACTCGCAAAAGGCAGCAGAATAAATGGAGTAATTGTCGCATTATTGACAATAATAGATTCTTTAGAGGAGCTGGAGTAGAAATGATTGACTCACTGGATCAATTTGGTTGCCACACGAGAGAATAGAACTAGAGTCGTCTTCGCCATAGTCTTTAGCAACTCCTTCTTGGAGACTCTAATATCGAGGTGTAAAGTCTTCGATTAAGCCATCTTCATAATGATAGCTTTTTTCCCAGAACTATAATCTGATGGAAAAGGATATTAAGTACCATGAGTATAACACCAGCGGAGAATCGTGGACTTGATGGCTAAATTAGAGATTATAGCAGTAAAATCCGAAATGGAGTGATGCGAGGAGCGAAATCCAAGTCTCGACAAACCAAAACAAAAATGCCGTTGAAGGTCTAGCCGGAGGCGACTCCAATTGGGTGCAAGGCACTGCAAATGGGATCAAACCCATTGTGAAAAACATTGACAAACCTTTAGATGGTATGCTGTTGGTTTTGCTTTTGGCATATTAGATACTCTTTGAAATGTAGATTTTTCTTTTATATGATTTGTGATTTTAGTTTGAACTCGAAATCTTTTAATTTTAAAAATAATTTTGGTATCAATAAATTAGAATATATTTTTAATTCAATGGTTTTGGATTTTTTGAGGTTTGTCAAAGGAGTCACAAGCATTTTGGGTCATCAAGCAATTTTAGGAAATGCTGATAGTTCTGATAAAATAATGTCATAAAAAAATTATAAAATTATATACATATATAATTAAATATAATATTATGTAATTTTATATTATTACTTATATAAATTTAATTATATTCTCATATAGATGTTATATTATATATGAAACACAATATATTTAAAAAAAATTAGTATAATAAAATATAAAAAACACATTTTTTGTCAATCACAAATTATAAGTTATTTTCTTTTTTGAAATGTTAATTTATTCCTGGTTATTTATACTCTATTTAGTGGACATTAAAAGTGAAATTAATTAATTTCAAGGATTAATAATAAAATAATATATAGAGAGTATATAAGTAAAGGAAATATAAAATTCATATTAAAAAATCAAATAAAACTAACCACCAAAACAAAATCAGTAAAAAAGGGTTTACTATTTTTCATACGTTGTTTGCCAAAAATTAACGAAACAAATTCGATTCAGTTCTCTTTTCTCTCTCTTTCTTGTTGTTTCTTTCAAAGAAACAACTGAAGAACCGTTCTGGCGATCACATTACAATCATAAACTTTTTGGTAATAACCATTTTTTTTTCCTTTTTCCTCTGATAAATTAATATATTTAGTTCCCATTTTCTTACATAAACCAATTCAACTCATTTTTTCTTGTGGGAATTTTCCTTTCTTCTTCGAGTCTCTGTTTGAGAAATTGGAGAAAGTTGATACAACTTTCATCCAAAGGAGATTTTGATTTTTGTTTTGACTCTTGTGGGTTGCTTTTATTCAAAATCTCAGGTGGGATTGAACTGAAAAGCAAGAGCAACATCTAGAGTCTCTCTCTCTCTCTCTCTCTCTTTTGATTCATCATCTTCTTCTTCTAGCCTTGAAAAGAGGATCAATCTTTGTTCATTAAATGGGATTAGAGAGTCTTCAAAGCCTGCAAAATTTCAATCTTTTAGCTGCTCATTCATCATCTTATTCATTGAAACTTGTCTGCGCAAGATCGTCCTCTCTATCCTCATTTCAAAGCCAATGCAATCTCTCTTTCTCATATTCATTTGGTCGTCCTTGTATCCTTTTCGTTTCTTGTGGTGATCTCCCAAGTTCTGGCCTAAAACAATCTTGCAGGGCTCATTTTAAAGGGTCTTTTGATGATGAGTTTGAAGATTTCCCAAGAAAATTTTGTGTTTCAGATGGCAAGATTTCTAAAAACTCAACATGTAATGGTGGGGATAAGAGCAGAGAAAGAACTGATTATTCCATTTCGTTTTTGCCTACTTTTCTGGAGCCTAATTTTCTTGGAATCCAACGAGAGTTGTCGGAGAGAGATGAGATTGAAAAAATGAGCATTGTTCGCAAAGCAAACAGTGTTGAAATCCCTTTATCTCTGAGGATAATTGGTAGAAAGCAAAAATGCGAAGGGGGTTCTGTAGATTCAGAGGATTTTGCACACTGTTCTGCCAAGAAAGCTTTTTCTTCAATGGTGTTTATGATTCGAGAGCTTCAAAATTATGCTGTATCTACAAGAGGAGAGCTTTGCAGAGAAGATTTACATGGAGTTCTGAATAAGCTTCACAAAGAAATGAATGCTTCCTATGTCTGGTTATTTAAACAAGTCTTCTCTCGAACTCCAAATCTCATGGTCGACGTGATGCGTCTTTCAGCTAATTTCACTGTAAATTCACTGGTTGATAATATGGCAGCCAACAGATCTCGAAGATTACACCATAATTTGGTTACCACACAAGAAATGAGTAGAAAACAAGTTAGTGTTGAGAGATCATTGACTTCATTGCCTGAAATTTCATTTCCTGGATATGAAGAAATGATCAAGGACGAGGAGGAGATGAAGTTGTGGAAATCAATGGTGGAAGAAGCTTCAATGCTGCAAGAAAAATCAACATATCCAGTTCTTGATCAGGAGACAAAGAAGCAGCTTGTGTCAGCCATTTCGGTAGAGCTTGAAGCAGAGGATTATTTGGAGTTTCATACAACAGATATTGTTTACCAGATGAGTGTATCTGAGGATCCAAATAACTCTCTTCTCTCTAATTATGCTCAGTTTCTCTACTTAGTTCGCCATGACTACGACAGGTGAGTCTTCTACTTAGTTCACCAGTACGCATTGACAGAGACTTAAGAGGGCAGACTAGGGCTATCACCCCTGAAATTTTAGTTTTCAAATGGGAGAATATTGAATATGAGTTTATTTTTAATATACTTTGACCTCCTGAATGTAAATGTTAGCGTCTGTCCTTGTCTTAGTGTCTGTATTCTGTATGAACTTCACAGGGCTGAGGAGTGCTTCAAGCGAGCGATAATGACAGGACAAGCAGACCCCGAGACGTTCAGCCGTTACGCAGATTTCTTGTGGGTAGTAAGGAAAGATTTGTGGAGTGCAGAAGAGTTCTATCAGCAAGCAATAGAAGCTGCACCAGACAGCCATTATTATGCATCAAAGTATGCTCATTTCCTATGGAGCACAGGAGGAGAAGACACATGTTTTCTTTCCTCTTAGTACTGATGTACAATAAGGGCAATTTGAATACAGATTTTTTAAGTCAACATGTTTTGCTCATTCTCCTACTTCCTCATTTCATTTAACTGAAAATAATTGTATACACGTGTGTGCGCGCGCGCAAATCTGCACACTCATCAGGAAAATTTAGCTTAATCTTCAGTGTTAACTCCTGTTTTTGTTTCCGTAGTTTGTGTTTTTTAGCCAGGCTTATATGTCTTATTAAGAGATAGACAAAGACTTATATGTAAAAATCATATGTGCATGGAATTGCAAATCTATTATGGAACTATCATAATGAAATTGCTTCCTATTCCTTACCTAATTGTTTATCAGTAAATTCTTACAGTTTCTACCTTGATCTTGATTATTAAAAGCGTTAATCTGGTTAAAATTAGGCTGCTGGGGCTTGAGAGACTTGAAAGAATTATAAAATATAGGGTAAACTATAATTTAGTCCATGTAGTCTCTGTACTTTCAACAATTAGCTATTTAATCCTTGTAGTTAAAAGAAAAAATCAACAAATTGCTCTCTTATATGAAAAATTCATTATGTTATTTATATAATGACTAATTTATTGAGTATATTTAAACTATGGAGACTAAATTGTTAGAATATATTGGAATTATAGAAATGAAGCTGTGAATAAAACAAAAGAATCCTACACGGCATTGACTAATTTGTTGATTTTTTAAAGTTGCAAGGACTAAATAGCTGGTTTTTACAACTATAAGGACTCAAATGTAAGTTTCACTAAATTATAGGGATTAAATTGTAAGTTATCCTTAAAATATAAGAATTGGTTGAAGGTGGGAGTTGATAATAAAATATTGACATAACCAAATAAAAGTGCCAGTCAACATCCTTGGTTCTTTTGGAATGATGAGCAAAGAAGGAAGCTATGAGCTATCTCATTGAAAATGTGAAGTTAGGCTAATATATAAGTATAAATATATAAGTATATTCTATGATGTTTATTCATCTCAACTTATGGTGAGGATTCGGTCGGTTCGGTTCAAAATCAAATCGAATTAAATAAACTAAAAATTGAAATTTTAGTGTTTATGAAAACCGAACCAAATAGATTTTTATCAGAAACCGAATCGAATCGAACCGGTTCGATTTAATCAGTTTTGATTTTTAATAAATTTTTTATTTTTTACACTTCAATTATAGTATTTTAAAATTTAATTAAAATATTTTAATCTTAATATGATTTAATTTCTCTATATTATTGAAAAAACATATTATTATCACTAATCGGTTCGGTTTGATTTTTTCGATTTTTTTCTGATTAAAATCAAACCGAACTGAAATAACCAAAATTTTTAAAATTAAAAACCGAACCAAACCGAAAAATATAAAAAATCAAACCAAAATTTCAAATCGATTCAGTTCGATCGATTCAGTTCGATCAATTTTTTCAGTTTGAATCAAATACTGCTCACCCCTATCTCAACTTGTTCAGACAGTGCTCTTAATAAGGTTGCCATGATCATATTCCTGCAGGATTACAGGTTGCCATGAGAAATGTCTCGTTTTTCTAGTCAACTAACAGCTGGTTAGTAGTCGGAATCCTGTCAAAATTACTGTATCGGGAACATCATAGTTTTTGATATCGACTCCAGTATTAAATCTCATAAAAAATCAATCACAAGGTGGCATAGCCTTTGTTTCTTCGTTTCTTTTTATTCTTGGGAGAGACTAAGGAAATCTCTTATATGTTCACATACATATGAGCACTAATTTCTCGGCTATTGATTATGCATAGAAATATATGTATTTTATGAAAAAAATACACTTTCACCCATAATCAATGGTCGAGAAGTTAATATTTATATATGGACATGAATATTTTTAGTCTCACTCTTCATTCTTATATGAAAAACAAATATTAATTTATATTATTAAAATAAAATAATAAATAATTCGCACAAAAAAAACAACTATGCATACGCATAGTTGTGTAGAATAACTTCGAGAAAAGAAAAAAAAAAGTTACACAAAATAACATCACTGGTCCTAAGTAATATTAAGAAGTCAAAATGTATATAGTATTACTAGTGGCGACTATCTTCTACTGACATGGTGAGACTACACGTAATTAACTGTTAAATTAGCTTCTACCTCAAAAGAACAAAAAAAGAAAGGACATAAATAATGCATAAACTGAACTAGTATAAATATAAAAAGAACTGAAATCGCTCAAAGGATTACCCAAGAAAAGACGTGGAAATTCAGCAATTCAAAACATTAGTGAAATCTCCAGAATCACCAAAACCAGGCACGGCGGCTATCAACAGTCTTAACAGATGTATATACCAGGGGCATTCGCCCATATTCTGCAACAAATCTGTTGACACATGTTGTTCTTCTTTCACTATGACCTCCCAAACTGCTAATTCCAGTTGAACCAATCTCAAAAATCTTGCCTGCATTGGCAACATCAGAGAATTATTATACATAATACATATGTTATTCTAAATGACTGAAAATGAAACACACCAAGAAACTCATGCAATAAGAACCAGTAGAAACATTTTTAACAATGTATGACAACAGAATGAAATGTTAGAAGCATAATCTATTCAATTTGCTTTGTCACTGATGAAAAAGATATTAACCCAGGAACATAATCTGATGCAAGTCCAAAAAACAGTAAGTTATGCTTGTGTTTTCCTTCTTTTCTTTCTTTAATTTATTTTCCATTTGTTTCATTTTGTTGGAAATTTCAAGAATTATAAGGTTTCCTAGCAATGCTAACATGAGCTTGAGTTTTCCTTCTTTCCTTTTTTAATTTTATTTTTCACTTTGTTTCATTTTATTGGAAATCCAAGAACTAAAAGGTTTTCCTCGCATGCACGCCATGGAGGCATAGGGACATGTCATACTTTTCCACCTACTACTCATTGATAAATCATTAACAATTGACAAAAGTATCAAAGGGATCCACCAGAATTGCAGTATTTCCACAGAATACTCCAATGTGCCAGGTCATAAAGAAACATTACATCTTCATGCAAACAAACATTAAGGCCTCGTTTGGTTCAAACTGATCTATTTCCTGAGAAATTCAATTCTCGAGAAATATATTTCCTGAAATTTCAATTTCCAAGGAGTATGAATTAATATTTTTAGTTGATATATTAAACTTCCGGAAAAATAAAACTATGTTAGTGGAAAATGATAGTAAAAATGATATAAATGCCCCTACTCCAATATAAAATATTCATTAATTCAATGTAGCACATTTTATAATATCCAATGAAAAAAAATCTCAACTCACATAATAATTAATATATAATTTTTTAATAATATATTAATCAACAAAATATTATACATGTATATATATATTTAAAGTGGAAAATATTTTTCATTGGTTAATTTTAATTTAAAAAATAAAATATATTAACAAATTTATATATGAATGTTCAAATAAGATTTTCAAAGGCTAGAAAATAACTTTTTCTTTTAAAAGAGACCGACATGTTTTTTGAAATGACTTAATTTTTTTTTTATCAGGAAAATATATTTTTTGCTGACTAATTTTCGTGAGTACCAAAAATGCTAGAAAAAGCTAAAAATATTTTTTTGTAAAACAAAGGAGCCCAAATGTTATAATAATACCAGAAAAATTCAGGTTCCATTCTTCGCAGCTAATTGGTATACATTTTGTTTTATTTCTTGTTCGTATTTTCATTTTTAACTGTCAGAATTGTCAACATAAATGTAAAAAAAAAAAAAAAAAAACAAAAGAAAATTTTTATCACCTGTTGCTGGTCTCTAATCTTAACCATGCACGCAGAGAGAAGGCAGGGCATAGAAAAAATTAAAGAAAAGAATGCTGTTTAAATGATCCTCCAAATACAAAATGCATCATTCCAAGTCTAAGATCAGTTTAGCTAAAAGGTTTATCACTCAGTTGATACCTTGATGTTTCACTATTTAGGATCCAAGAAGCACATAGCTTTTGTCAGTCCTTAAATTTTCTCTATTTTTAATCTGACGTTAAATCCTTCTCATCCACGCAAATCTCCTCATTTTCTTTTTCCATATCAAACAACTCCAATTAAGATAAATTTTCTCACCACTACATTTATGAGGAGAAAATTTTGGCAATATGTCCTCCGTAAACAAAATTCCAAAAGCCAAAATAGAAAATTTGGAAGTACAGAATAATGATCATGGAAATATAAATCACATGCCACAGCATTGAAAACCGTGTGTTCTTCCAACTAAATAGCAAGTTCCTTCACCAGTTCCCATCTAAACCTATAAAATGCTTCACCAGAGCATGCAACTGGTGGTGAAGGAACAAATCTTTGAAGGGAACAGTAAGCACACTAATATATTCACAACCCTGACAGTCACAGTGAACCAATTTAGCTGGGATTTAATGAACCATATCAGGCACACAAGCCCATATCCGGTCAATAAGTCAAGAAGCAACATATTTATACCAACAGTTAACTATAGGACCTTTTAACCAAGAAATCAAGAATTGCCAATTAAGAGATACGCGCCATTTATTCACCTCAAATTTTAAGATCTCAGGCGCCATCATTTCTTAAACAATGAGATTTTGCTCATTACCTAACATCTCATCCTTCCTTATTTCCCCTTTCTCTCACTTAAGATCTTGTTCCTCCTCTTTTTAACTTGTTTTAAAGATTTAATTTTTCTATATAAATAAACAAACAAATAAATCACTCATACCACGTAAAAAAGAGAACTTTATCAGCTAAGCTACCAGGACAAGGAGGAAAAGCTCAATAACCGACAAGAATGAGGAGAAGGAGCAAATTGCATTACGCTGAGAAAAGGCAAGGTGATTTATGAATTAACTAACAACATAACATTACAAGATATGTTGACAGAACACGATTGCAGCAGCCAAAGACTATTCCTTTTCTGACATCCTATCCTGTTTCTTTGACAAAGCAGGGAAGGGAGGAGTTTAACCCATAACCATTTAAGTAGTTAGAACAATTTTTTTGGCGCTTTGCTCTATAGATTTATAACATAAAACCCTTCTAAACTTATAATTATTAAGTAAAATCTATTAAATACACCAGACAACGAGATTATGTCAATAAACTGTTAATAACTATGGCTTATGTCAGATAAATCATCTACCTTTCACCCAAATAGGTGGAGCTCCAGTTGCATTTGCAACAAGAAAGGACATTGCAATATCTTCACAATTCCTGGTGGATGAGTTCCAAATTAAAAGGAACAGTTAGCATGTAATACAGCAGAATATAGCAAAAGGACAAGCATATTTCATGATGAATAGAAGAAGCACCTGTTCTTGGTAGTGTACTCTCTGATTGATGCTGGCATCTCATTTGAATATAAACTGAGATACTTTTTGTGGAAAAAGGCAGCCTTTGAAAGTACCATACTATATGTACCAGTCCACCAAACGGACCACCATCCACCATATACGTAGTAATCCTTTTTCCCTTCCTGCATAAAATATGAATAAACAGAAAGGCCTAAGGCAAATCCACATATCCTCCCTGAAGGTAAGTGTCAGATTCCTAAATAATCACCAAAAGGAAATAAATATCACTAATATTAAAATTTTGGCACATAACTGCAATTTGCATGTCTACATTCCAAGCGTGCAATTTTATCAAGATTGAGTAGAACTCTTTTACAACCTTAGTTAATAATCAAGTATAGCATTGGTCAAGTTACACTTTCAGGTACAAATATACAGGTATAGCACGAGGCGAAAGAACCAATGCATGCATCACTTAATTTCTTTCACAAATTGATTCATGAATGTTGCATCTGTTACTGCTATTTTCTGTAGCACATATCCATGAAAAAGAACATAAAATTTGGATTCAATTAGATAAGTATTTCCTTCAGAAGTTCTGCAACAAAATAGACGCATCAAGAAATATATGAAGCTTAAAGAGATTGGAAACAAGCAAAATCTTTCCACATGTTTACACAAACTTGAAAGATGAAGCAAATGATCTTTACTGCAGTAAAGCATAGTAATAATACGAAGCCATACCAATTGATCAATCCAATGGGAACGGGGCACAAAGCCCACCATATTATCTGGGGCACTCTGCCAAACACTGAAAGCGAATTCCACTGAAGAGCAAGGAAATATAACATCATCATCAATTGAGAAAACAGCATCAGTCTTCAAATCCTTAATTTCTTTGAATCTATTATTCAAACTGTCTTCCTTGTTGATATCAAATTTCAACTCAGCCCGCCTCGCACCTTTAGATTTTGACTGTAGAATGTGATTGAGATGCTCAACAAGAGATTCTGATGGAGGGTTGGGCTCACTCCAGACAATATGTATAGAATCAAGCCCAGCACAAGATGAATAGTGGGAAATTGACTGCTTCAACAGATCATATCTCTTCCATGTGTTAACTACTATAGCATATCCTTTCCTGCAAAAGAATTACAAATCCAAAACAATAACATAAGGATCAACATGCTCTAACATGTACACAAGGCATTAAGATTGTTGATATTCAAACATATATTCACCAGCATCCTTCAAGCTTACAATCTCAAACTAATTAAGGGCAAAAGGAATTCTATTCACCATTGCTTAATCCATAAAATGCTAGGCAACTGTGCATAAGAAGCACAGGATGACTTGCATATTCACTTAATGCTTTAATAATCCATGAGACATACATAAATAATCTCAAGATATGCACAAACACAAACACATAAATGCAGAAATATTGCGTCCATTGTTTGGCCAGTAGAAATCAGATCAATGAATTAATATACTAATAGAACAATCACCAATACAAAACTCCTCTGATTGTCTACATTAGACGTTTAAAGTGAACTCTTTTGCCACGAATTCAGTTTTTTCATGGACAATTCCTATTTCCATAGCTATCAAGTTGTACACCAGTTTGAATTCCAGGTTTCGAAATCCAAATGCTGCTCAAAAGTTACATATTGAACCGGTAAAAAGCATTATTCAACAAATTAAAGTAGTCCATATTTTTTTCCTCTCCTTCTAAGTGATGTGTATGTTGCTATAACTTGAGCTCAAAATTCTTCAAATTCCACTTTCCAGCTTCAATTTCCAAAGCGGGAAATTTTCAACTAAAACTAAATCAAGGTAATCATTCATTGATAACTTCATTACTAATTTTGAGTAAGACAAAAGCAAAGGAAGATTCCTTTTCATTAAATAAATAAAGGCCAATGGACTATACCAAATCTGAATCAAACAAAATCTAATAAAAGTTAAAGAAAAGATACACCAAAAAAGGCAACAACTTAATTATCTTACTGAATGATTTTATCAAGTACGCACCCTGGAACAGACAACTGATCAGCAATAACATCATGCTTGGTCCATCTCATGAAATCCGATGCGCGTCCAGCAAGCGCAAGCATCATAAACACTATACAACAGCATAGTAACAGCTTGATCTTAACCGATCCAGCAGCACCGATCGCGAGCTGCCGAAATCTCTGCACCCCGCGACGGTTAATCAAGAGGCTTCCTCTCATCGCCGCCAGTGTTGCTTCTCCTTATCAATCAACACAGAGGCAAGCGGATCCAGCCCCGAGACGATTCAGGAAACACTCAACCGGGAGGAAGGCCGCCGCAAAATAACAATAAACCATTCACTTCACACTCTGCTTCACATTCTTCCTTGCTGATGCCCGGTGGTGTGCAGTTCAGGGAGCGAGGAAATCATAGGATGCAGCGAGTGAGGAGCGAAACGGAAAGCGGAAGGACACGTGGTGAGAGTGTATTGGCAGAGCAACGTCCGTAGACAACTTTTTGTTTTTCCGGGAATGGAATGGAGAGCTGCCTGCTGAGTGCTGAGACTGAGAGCGAGGAGGAGAGTAGTTGTGAATTGTGATTGGTTGGCTGCCGGTGGTTTTAGATTGCTGAACCGCAAGTGAGAAATTTTGGCGAGGGTTACACGTGGAAGACGTTGAGTAGGTTTTGTTTTGACCGTTGTGTTGGGGTTTTATTGTCAGACATTGTATCGTTGAAATTTTTATGCTGTTTTATGGCGAATCCTGCGGTCAATTTTAAAAGATTTATTGCTCTAAAAAAGTAAGATTATTAAAAAAATTAAAATATCCCTCACATCCTACGGTTGAAAATGATATTCGTTTTAGACTTCTATTGATTAATTTCTTCGTTTAAGTCTTTAGTTTTTAAGTATATGCCAAAAAAAATGTCTTTTTTAAGTAGAAAAATTCATCCAACTAGCAGACAGTTAAGTGACTAAAATCGAAATAATTACAAAATATTTAGTGCCTTTTTTAAAAAATATATTTAGTATATTTGATATATGTGTTTTTTTAATTATAAATATATAGGTTTCATTACTTATAATTTAAAAAATATATATATGAAAAGTTAATAAAAAAATTATATTTCTTAAATATATAAAAAATAAAATAAATAAAAATTATAGAATGAAAAAAAATAGTATTTTATAGCTAATTAAGTTAAAATAGATAGCTAAGTCTTTTTGTAAAATTCACAGTTAAATTATAATAATTTAATTTTTAAAATTTTATTTTTTAATAATTTAATCATCTTAATTTTAATAATTTGTAATAATTTTATTTTTAATATTTTTAATAATTTAATCTCTTTAATTTAAATTAACTTTAATATTTTTCAAGAAATTAATTATAAATTTTAATAGAATAATGATTTTATTAATGAAATAAAAATTTAAAAATTAAATTATTTTACTCTTAAAAGAAAAGGTAAAAATTAAGTTATGGGTTTGCTAAATTTGAAAATAACCGATAAATAACTTGATACATGAATTGGGACATCATATTTTGATGGCTTATGGCAGTTGAGGAACGACAGGTCGTTCAAATAAAGGATATCAAAGGAAATTAGCATTAGAGTGAAAAGCTATAAAGCACTCTTCGCGATTGCTGGTTGTTAGATTTGGTTGTAAAGCTAACTGGTAGGTTCAAATGTGTAACTTACCTTTCATTGTTAGTTGTAATGTTGAAAAATAGAGAATACTAATAAATTTATATTAAAAGATTTGGTATTTTAATAAAATCTTTATGTTATTTTTTAAAAATAACTTTTTTTTAGCGAAAGATTATTTTTTAAAATATCTCAATTATTAAAAAGTGTATTTTTTCCTGTAAATATCTCAATTTTTTTATTAAAAATTATTTTTTAAAATATCTCAATTATTAAAAAGACTTAAAAAAGTTAAGTGTATAATTAATCCCAGGATTACAAATGAAAGAGACATCATGTAAAGTTTTGCAATTATATTATATAATTAGGATATTACAATCTCTTTTATGGGAACAGAATCTAGTCATTTTTAAATAATTATAAAATTATAAAAAATTTTAAAATGAAAATTTTAAATTAAAAGATAGAATTCTTTTCCTATTCAAATAAAAAATTATTTAATTTTATAAATTAGATTGAATTTTATAAAACTTTTAATTTCAAAAAAAAATTATGTTGAAACTCACTCATTAATTACATGTTTTGATGGTGCAATCTGTAGATCAATCTACTAATATGAGATTGAGATATTGTTGAGCTTTATACCACAATCACATGTTTTGATGGTGCAATCTATAAATCAATTTACTAATATGAGATTGAGATATTGTTGAGCTGTATACCATTACCTTTTTGAAGTCTAATAAGAATAGGAGCCGATAACACATACAAGAAAGGATCCCTTATACTTGAAAACAAGAATAGGAGCCCATAACACAAGAAAGAATCCCTTATAATTCAAAACAAGAAAAGAAAGGATCCCTTAGATCCTGACACATATATAAGGGATATTAAAAAGTCTAAAAAATCAGGCCACCCACACATATATAAGTATATATAAAAGTTTAAGAAGTGAGGCTATCCGGTCTAATCAAATAGAAAGTAGGCCATCCGGTCTAATCAAGTAGAAAGATTCGACCAATAGAACATATGAAGATAAGACCTTCAGCTTTCCAAACTTTATCAATACCTGGAACGATCTGACTCACTACTTCAAGGTTTATAAACGAGACGATTGAATACAAGAGCAGTCGATCTTAATTACTCAAACAAATCTGCCTTTACATAGATCGGATGATTCGAGCACCACTTAATGAAACTGGAGCAAATTGCTCACTTTCAATGCGATAGTCGATCTCTCTAGGTATGGGCAAACCGGCTCCGATGGAACATAAAGTAAATAACCATAGTATAAATATCCTCGAACCAATCTCTCTCGAAAGGTTCTCTCACTCTTTTTTTTTCTATGGGAGACTAATTTTTTAAAAAATTATATTTACGGAATAACCCTAAAAATGGTGTCCCTCTTAAAATTCTTTTGACTTTGACTGCTTTATTATGCATTCTCCATAAGAGACATCCCGAGTGGATCTGCTTGTTTTTTTTTCAAAATCAATTGGATCTAGTCCACTAGGAGCGAAGCCTAGAAATCCAGCAAATCTAGTGATCTAGATGATGAAGTCCTTGTGGGTTGACGACCTACACTCAAACATGGCTTGAGGATGAGTTCTGGTTCACTCATGGTTATCTTTCTTGCAAGATTTTGGATTGTAGGCGTCGGCACTGGTTTTTCCGGTGGGTTTGGTTAGATCCTAGGATTCTAGGATGGGTTGGTTGGGGTTGATTGGGATTGATTGGTTTGATTTGTATGGAATTAGTTCCGTAAGAGATTTGATTTAATTTTTTGGGCTTTGTTTTCTAAGTCCATGGATTGTAAAATTTGCCTCTGAGCCTCCTTCGATCACATTGAAAGCATATCCTTAGATCAAAACTTTTTGGAAACCCTAAGATTTGGCTGAGATTAAATCCTCCTCAAGCGTCTGCCACAGCCGGATCAATCAAAGCAGGATGACATTTATAGAAACAGCCACAAGGGTAATCCGACTGCCTCTAGCTATAGCCGCCACCGTCCTAAGTTGCGGGAATTTGAGATACCTGCTTCAAAGTTGACTTTGGGCCCCAAGCGACGGCAACTCTCCTGCAGACGGTGGAGAGAATTAAGCAGCCAGGAAATTTCCTGATGGTGATGAAGAGCTGCGTGTATGATCTCCTGGGAATATGAGTAGTAATATGATGATAAAAGAGTGACAAATTTCATTTAATTTCTTGATATCATTAGCATCAAAAATCAAATGGACGAAATCAAAAGATGAAGATAGATCTGTTGACATGCGATTGTTTCATTCCACTGACAGGCTAAAACAAGGAAATTTAAAAATGGACCAGTTAGCCTGCGCCCACACAAGTCCATTAAAAATAGCTTCACATCAGCAGTCAGGACGGTGAAAGTCGGCTGCAACCTCTCCAATCCCAATTCAAACCCTCCATTCATTTTCACGACTTTGTAAGTAATTACAACTTTATGGCTTAATAAAAAATAATAAGCAATTTTTTAATATAAACTACATTTCATTAAATTATATAAATTCTTAAAAAATCTATAATTTATTTTTTAATATTTTACGCATTATACTATAACAATTCATATCTATAATAAAAAATATTTATCTTAAAACGTGATAGCATAATTTTCCACATTCATAGAGTTTAAAAAATCTATCGGTTAATCACTATATTAATTTTAATTATTAAAAATTATTATTTACTTTTTATAATATAAAAAAATTTATTAATTAATTTATTAATTTAAAAAAATATATTAAAATATTATTAATTATCAACCATTATTCCACATATATTAACTCATTATTTACTCCTTATGATATATTTGAATATTAACCTTCAATGAAAAAAAAATGGTTAACCTTGTGGATTTTGGTTCATAGTCAGCCACATAGGAATGGGTCCTAATCACAGACCCCATCAAGAATAATATTGGACAAAATATAATTGCAAAAGTAAATGGCCTTAATGCAATGGGCGGTTGCTTACCGCAATGTTATTACTCTAAATTAATACCTATGCCTTTCCTTTATGCTAATATAAAAAATTCACTTCTTCATCTTTCTTATGCACAGGCTCACATTTTAGTTTTAGTGTTTGCTTTGTTTCGCAATTTTTAGATTTTTAATTTCCCTAATTTCAATCACATTTTTAATTTCCTGAAATTTATATAAGAGATGTCCAGTTGTATATTCTTTTTTTTTTTAAATATTATCATCACATGTTAGGACAACTAGCTTATGTTAATTGAAGTTATTAATGTAATATTAAATTTCAAGATTGATTAATTAATTAGATAAGCGCTTCTGTTTTCATATTTTTATATTAGAGTAGTTAACATATTTTTGAAATTAAAATATTTGAATTCGAATATTTATTTTGAAATTATTTGTTTATATATTAAAAAGATAAATGGTTAACTTTCTATTAACTATTAAATTTTAAAAATATATATTTTTATAATATTGGAAAATCCGAAAAGATCAAATCTCTATTTTTATAAATTTTTATTGTATTTTAAGCCGTTATGCAGTGCATTATTACTTAGGTAAAAAGAAACGAAAATAATTAAAAAATAAATAAATTATTATTAATAATTAATTCCCACAAATCCTCCATTATCATCGAAACCCAAGCTGTCATGAGGGATAATGATTGGCTCTTCTCACAGACAAAAACTTCAAACAACAGAAAGGATAAGCTAATGACGTAATTCTAATTTATTTAAATTTTTTTTTTAAAATTTATTACCCAATTGCTGTACCAAGAAAGCATAATAATAATAAGCTGAAGGGACGGTAAATCTAAGAATATAAAGGATTAATGATTATCAAATTTATAATATTAATAGTTAATAAATTAACAAAATAATTTTATTTTGTTATTTGTTAACCACTTACGTGGCAGTAAAGCCGTGATTCAGAGAGTGGTGCAATTCCTGTCAACCACGTGTCCCATTAATACGCACGATTCACACGTGATCTGATGTAGGAGACTGCAGAGCCATAAATCAAAAGGCCGACATTGGACCTAGGCAGTCGGAAGCAGGAACTTTGAACTATTTCCTCTTTATATATATACACATCAACTTTTTCTTTTTTCTTTTTTCAACATAAATAAATTAAGCAAAATGAAATATTTATTCCCGTTTGTACATTTTCTTTTCAACATTTTTATGTATTTTCTGTAAAAAAATATTTTTTAATAAAATAATTTATGTTAGAGTGACTAAGCATTAATTTAAATGTATAAAAATAAAAAGAAATACTGACATTTAATTTTAATTTAATTAAACCATTAAGTTTGCTATGAACTAAATTAAATATTTAGATAGTTTTATCGTTTTGATATTAAAAACATGCAAAACATAAAAAAAAAAATTCAATTAATTTCCAACCAATCACATCAAAAAGAAATTGATCTAAATTAGAGAATTTCAAGTTCACTTCACTTAATGTTTCTGCCACCTTCTTCAATCTCTCCATTATTGACAGATGGGCGGTGGACTGTGTTCATCCAACATCATCATATATACTAACATGTGGCCACCCTTTTGCCAACTCAGCAACTCACTATACAATACCATGTCGTTTTCACCAAACACTTCGTTGGGTAATTTCGTCTTTCCACAAATTCTACCCACTAAATGATTGGTCGGCCATAAGATAACTTACTATTTTCAATTAAATACGCTAACTGGGTTCCACCTCTCCCCTTATAAAACCCATCATCACATTCCCACTCTCCACTGATCAAAATCAAACGGTCACTAACAAGCCTTTTGATCAAGCTTTGTGTCTCTGCGTTTCTTGACTTAAACACCTATGGAGGGCAAGGAAGAAGATGTTACATTGGGAGCTAACAAGTATAGGGAGACGCAGCCCATTGGTACGGCGGCTCAGAGCCAAGATGACAAGGATTATACTGAGCCACCACCGGCTCCGCTGTTTGAGCCGTCTGAGCTCACTTCTTGGTCCTTTTACAGAGCTGGTATTGCAGAGTTTATTGCCACTTTCTTGTTCTTGTACATCTCTGTTTTGACTGTTATGGGTGTCGTTAAGGCACCCACCAAGTGTTCGACTGTTGGGATTCAAGGGATTGCTTGGGCCTTTGGTGGCATGATCTTCGCTCTTGTCTACTGCACTGCTGGCATTTCAGGTTTGTTTATAATTGCACTTTAAACTAAATTCCCTTCAATTTGTTCCTGAAACTAATAGTTAGATGGTATGGTGGTGGTGTGGTGATGCAGGAGGTCACATAAACCCGGCGGTGACATTTGGGCTGTTTTTGGCTAGGAAACTGTCGTTGACAAGGGCTTTGTACTACATGGTGATGCAGTGCCTTGGAGCCATATGCGGTGCTGGTGTGGTGAAAGGATTTGAAGGGCGTCAACGGTATACTATATTGGGTGGTGGAGCCAATAGTGTGAACTCAGGTTACACCAAAGGTGATGGCCTTGGTGCTGAAATTGTTGGCACCTTTGTTCTTGTCTACACTGTCTTCTCTGCCACTGATGCCAAACGTAATGCCAGAGACTCCCATGTTCCTGTAAGCCATAGCCTATAACCCTTCCTCTTTAACTAATCTCTCTCTCTCTTATCAATATAAAGTGTTGAACAATAATTTAATGTTGATGGTGGAAATTTATGGTCAGATTTTGGCACCTTTGCCAATTGGGTTCGCTGTGTTCTTGGTGCACTTGGCTACCATCCCAATTACAGGAACTGGAATCAACCCAGCTCGCAGTCTTGGTGCAGCAATCATCTTCAACAAGGACAAGGGCTGGGATGATCATGTAAGTCTTTAAACTACTCAACTTTGCTTCTCAAATCCTACTAGTGCCCTGCCCATTCTTGACTTGGCTTCTACTTTCTGTGCGTGCCATCTGCAGTGGATTTTCTGGGTGGGTCCATTCATTGGAGCAGCACTTGCAGCTCTGTACCACCAAGTTGTTATCAGAGCCATTCCTTTCAAGAAGTGATCATATGATGCATGTATTTGTGACCGTTTGATGATGTTTGCAATCAAGATCAAGATCAAGCTCAAGCTGAATTTGTTTGCATTTTCTATGTTTGATTACTCTGCTTTTGTACCTATATGAGCACAATGTAATAATATTATTATGTTTTCTACCAATGGCCTTCTCCTACCTTCTTTTTTATTTGTGGAAGGGAAGAAAAGTGGGTCAAGGATGATGGGGGCCCCATCTTAAGTAGGTGGGTTCTATGTATGTATGTATGCATATGATAATATTTATGTGTATGGTTTTGAACTGTGGAATGTCATTTTCATTTCAACCGACCAAACACCTACTCTGTTAGCTCATGCTCCAAAATTATAATAATTGACTATTGCCAATTTGTCTTTCTTTTTTCTTTTGGCCTCTTGTGCTGTAATTTTTAATCTTGTATGAGTTGGGATTCGGTGGGCTTTGATGATAAGGCTTTGCTTGCTTCCATTTTGTCGTTGTCGCCCCTCCAGAATATTGAATTATTTTTTGGTTTCTAGTCTGGAGATAAACTATTTTATTCAACTAATCTACAGGACAATAGACATAAATTGTTGTCATAATCACAAATAACGTTAGAATATACTCTCTCATATGCCAAGTGTATGGTTCAAAAATTTTCTTTTTATATTTGACAAACAGAAAAGGTAAATTTTTTTCGTTACAAAAAAAAAAATCTGCAACAAGACTTTATTTTCGTCGGAAAAAAAAAAGCAATCCAGGGAGATTGTTAAACTAAGGTGATTGGGTTAAGCTGACTGAAACGTAAGACATTTGCCATTGATACTGGGAATTAGTATGCATTTGCTATTGCAGTTTTAATTTGTATTTTATCCACCATATTTTTTCTCTTGAATTCTTGTGATTTATTATGATTTCATCTTTAGAGATGTCACAAGATCTCTGTAACTGCAAAAAATCGTTTAGAATTTTAAGAACAATGCAGAGAGTCTCTGATGTTGTCTTTTCAATTCTTTCATAGTGTAGTTTTCTGAATTCTGATTCAAGTGCAGGAAGACTTCAGATATGTCCTTTTAATTTGAGTGTTTACCTTTATTTATCTTGCTTTGATATTTTGTCTTTAACCAATTGATGTTCTCAAATTGTTCGAGACATTGTTTCCTTCACTTGTCAAAGTATGAAAAAGTATTCAGCTCCAGTTCAATCTGAGCTAAATTTTAGTTTACTTTTATTAAGGAACACTTCGCGATGGGTAAGAAAATGAAGAAGAATGATAAAAATCCTGCAGAAATTGCATTGTTAAGAGATTCAATGAGCAATTTAAAGCTAAAGATGATTGGATCAAGTTAGTTGCATCTCTTATTTTCACTTTCTAATGTTAAGATTGTGAAACTTGAATAAGAAAACTTAAGCAATCATCGCTATATAAGCTTGCAACGCAGAATTAAGAGATGAGGGTAAAACAAGTACGGAAAACAGATTAAGTGGGAGAATTCTTAGCAACCTGTTGTGCACCAAGTGCAATGTCACATCTTACTGCAAGGGCACTTGCTTGCTGCACAGAGCAATAAGTGCACAACATCTTTAGTCTTAGAATTTGATTCTGTCTATTTGAAATTTAGTACTTAAATTCTTGTATATTAATTTATTTTCATTCTTTTTACATTTTCCTTTTTTCTAACATGCTTTTTTCCCTTCTTGGCTTGTTTTAACATGTTATATTCAAATTTCATAATCAAAGAGTTAGAGACTTTAGGAAGTTTAGAATGCAAGTAAGGAATACAAGGAATAATTTTTATTATGTATTTGATTGTTGACAATTTACTTAATTGCAATTATCTTGCATTGATTGAGTTGTAGATAAAACTTTTGTTTCAAAGTGGGTTTGACATGCAGCATTCTTTATTTGGTTAAACTTATGCATACTATTTGCTGTATGTTCTTCTTTCTGCTTTTTATTATATTTAATAATTTTTTGTAATATATAGAAAATATCTAAATAAAAGTAAAAATTTATTTTGTTGATGATAATAAATATTATTAAAAATATAAATAATTTAGTGATCAATCTCTAACGGATTTACAATGGATTTAAAATAATATTAATATTTTTGATGATATTTAAAATGATTTTGATATTTTTATGAATTTTCAACGGTAATTTTTCGTCACTAATTATTTATGATAGATTAGTAATGAATTGATTATCGGATGGATTTAGATTTTTTTATGAATTTAGCTACGAATAAAGTTTGATTGTATGTTGAAAATCTATAGCAAATATTTCGGTTGTAAATATTTTCGTCGGATTGCAGATCCGTCGAAAAAAATTAATAACATGATTTTAAACGACAAATTTTAGACTATCAGTGATAGAATTTTTCCGTCGCTGATAATCTAATTTTTTGTAGTATTCAACGCAACCGTGCCATATCATTAAGAATAATTACATATAGAGTTTTATATATATTCAGCTGTAAACCAATATTCTAGCTGCAAATCTTATCTTAATTGATAAGTAAAACTACTAACTATCATCCTATTCTATTTTTAAGAGCTTTAAAAAAATAATATCGATAAAATCGATTTACTGCAATGATATGATATATGTATATCAATTTTAATGTTTCAATATAAATTTTCACTTTCACTAGTTTGCCCTTAATAGAGTTTTAAATATTGTAAACAAATAAAAAAAAAATGGCCATTTTGAATGACAATGTGCTTGAGGGAATGCTTCTTGATAAGTTGTTCAGGTAAACATCAAGAATCCATGTATTCTGGAGTTTCACAAAAAATTTTCCATTTTGAGATTTAAAACGGGCTAAAATTTACTTGAAATGGAGGAATCCAATTAAAGCAAAAAATTTTAGGATTGAGAACTCACCAATATGTCCTACACATGGGAGAGTTCCATTTGGTTGATTCTGGTTAGGGTAAAAAAATTTTAGATGTCTCATTGCCCTTAGATAACCAGAGATGGTACCATGAAATAAATTAGAATCCAATGTGAGCTATACTAGATTTTGAAACTGACCTAACCAATTGGCAATTCACCAACCAAAGGGTTACTGTGCAACACCAAGCCCTTCAAAACAAGGAAAGGGACTTTCAGAAAAGGAAATTTCTGTTGGGTTTCAGACAAATTTCCTGTCAGAAAAAAAATTATCAGATAAATACAAGTACTTTAGATTGTCAAGTCTTAGCAATTGAGCTTGGAATCTTGTCTTCATTTGAAAGTTTCCAATAAACGCTGGAAGCTAACCATCATCATAGACCTTGATATTAGCCAAGCCAAGCACTTCCAGCATAGTCCAACTTCCACGGAATAATTAACTGCTGATGGCTTCAAAATTATTTTTGAGAAAATTTCTTACATGCGATTGATATATGTGCATGTTAATAAAATATAATCAAATGTAAAATTTATTATTTTTCAAATTTATTTATTATTTATTTATTAATCGAATATACATACAACAACATATGAGAGTTTTGTAACTCACTGAAAACTATGGAGGAATTCTTCAATACAAGTTGCGAAGATTGACGTGGATTAAGATATAGACGGATAAAAATTAAATTATTAAAATTTAAATTTAATTTATATTATCAATATTTAAATTCTGTTTGAATTCGATTAAAAAATAATTAAAATTATTTTAATAAATTATTATTATTCGAATAAAATTTAAATTTATTTAATTTGTATATTTTAATTAATAATTTATATAAAAATATTTTTCATTAATAAATTCATTTTTAAAATTTAACATTTTTAAAAAATATTTAAATTTAAATTTTCAAATAAAAATATATAAAAAAATTTATAAATATTATTATAAAATATATTTTTTATATTAAATTAATAATTTATATACACATATTGAAGCGATGGATGTTAATTCGTTCTAAATTCAATTATAATTATTTAAATTTATTTTATTGAATTTAATCAAATCAAATATTTAAAAATATTTGATTCGATGCCACGTCTACATGCACAAAATAAATATTAATGCCTACTGTAGTGATTCTCTAAAATTATTAGATAAAATATTAAACTTTATAAAAATATTTATAGTTAAAAAAATAACTATTATAAATTATTATAAAAATTTTAAAATAATATAATAAAATTATAATAATTAAATTTAATATTAAATTTAAATATTAAATTTGTAATAATTAAAAAAATTTATCTTAAATAAATAGTAAAATATTTAATCACCATAAAAGTTTTAATGGCTCTGAAATCTTTAATAAATATCAAATCTTTAACCAACATAAAATTTTTAGGTTTTTAATTCTTTATTCGCAGCACAATAACAATAAAACAAAAACAACTGAAGCTTTCTTATCCCCTCCCTTACCAAAAACCCTAGTGCTGTGTCTCTCCCGGCTCGATCAAGATCGAAGAATGGCGGCGAGCGAGCACACTGTCCTTCAGTTATCCCCAACTTCATCGTCGTCGACATTGTCGGCGAAGGTGCACCCTTTGGTGATCTTCAACATCTGCGATTGCTATGTGAGGCGGCCTGACCAGGCCGAGCGTGTCATTGGCACGCTTCTCGGATCCGTCCTACCAGACGGCACCGTCGACATTCGAAATTCTTACGCTGTACCTCACAATGAATCCTCTGATCAGGTATTGGCTTCATTTTTAAAGATATTTATGGAATGTTCTTTGTTTTTTTGTTGTTTGTGAGGACTTAAAATTGGACTTGTAATGATGACTTCCAATTGAATGAAACGGTGTCTTCATAGCTAAAAAGTTTTGTAATCCATGTTTAGAGAGGTTTCCGTCATTGCTAATGCTTGTTTTACGCTAGTTTGGAAAGCTAGACTTATGAATGAATCCACAGAGGTGATACATGCTTAGCAGGAATCTAGAAGACTAGCTTAGTAAGTAGGAAAAAGTTGAGGAATTTTACTAAATTTATGCTATTTGTAACTGAAATTTGGAATGTTGGATGAGACGCTGAAGAGCTTGAACACTTATGAGCTCTATTTTTCTTTTTTATCATTTAATTCTAGAACTTCAAATTTCTGACCAATCTGATATGTGTGGAACCCACTACATGTTATTTAACGGATTGAAAAAAAATGGAGCTATGAGCATGAACTTCTCTTAAGTCTTTCCTCTTTTTCTCATCTTTCAATTATGTGTCAGTTAAATTTTATGCTCCTTGTGTTGCAGGTTGCTCTAGATATTGATTACCATCATAATATGTTGCTGTCTCACCAGAAAGTGAACCCTAAGGAAGTTATTGTTGGATGGTATTTTTCATCTTCATCTTTGTTTGGTTTGTATTTTCATTGTTAATAAACTGCAGTAGAAGGTTCTTGTTGCCTTGTAAACTCTAGTAATGAGTCTTACCATACTATATTTTGATGATGGTATTTTCATCTTCATTTTTGTTTGCTTTATATTTTCATTGTCAATAAACTGCAGCAGAAGGTTCTTTTTTCCTTGTAAACTCTAGTAATGAAATCTCTATTTTTTTTTCCTTTAATTTTGGTCATACTGTACTATATTTTGTTTGAACCACTGCATTTGATGAGGTTGGAAAGCCGTTCCCTAAGCTACCAAGCTATGGCTGTGCAGCTTTTATGAAATATGAATATTTTCAAAATAAAATTTTATGTTTTCAGAAGTGTTTTGTAGACAGATGCTCCATTTTCATGCTTTAGTACTTGGTTTCAGGTATTCAACAGGATTAGGAGTCACTGGTGGAAGTGCATTGATCCATGAGTTCTATTCTAGAGAAGTTCCCAATCCCATTCATCTAACAGTGGATACAGGGTTCAGGAATGGAGAGGGTACCATTAAAGCTTATGTTTCTGTTAATTTGTCTCTTGGAGACCGTCAGCTTGCTGCACAATTTCAAGAAATTCCTGTTGATCTTCGCATGGTTGAAGCTGAGCGAGTTGGATGTATGTATATTCTGAAAATTTCTTTCTTCTACTAAAACTTTCACTTACAAATGTTATCCCTGTTGTACACTGACTAGGAGTCTTAGGCTTTTGTGGTCTTGCATGTTTCCCCCCTTTACTTTCATTTTGCTTCTGTTGATGTTGGGCGAAGGCTTTGTGGTTAGGCAAGGCTCTTAATTATTGCAGTAAGTTGGCTAACAAATTATTAAAGTAATTGTTGCAGTAAGTTGGCTAACAAATTTGAGAACTCCATATGTAGGTGTAGTTTATAATAGCCTTTGAAACTAGAATAATATATCTGTGTGTGTTTTTCTCTGGCTGCAGACTTTTCTATTGATTATGAAATATTCATCTTTCATAATGTAAAGATATCATTCTAATGCAACAGTTACTGGGCTCTATTGATAAGGTCAAGCTAGGTTTTGATGGATGGCTTCAAACTCAATGATATGAATTTAAGTCTAGTCCAAATTATACAACTATAGACTTAAAATTCTGCCTTCTTTGTAGATGTTCATGCGTCACCCTTAAACAAGCCTCACCCTGCTCGATCCAAGCCAACCAAACCTAATTTAAGTAATTTAAGTTAAATGTCAAGTTCATATCTCCCCATTTCAAATCCTTTTATCCCAAATCAAACTGTATTTAATTTATTTTCTTGTGTCTAAATTAGATTTATCTCGCTATAAGTATTTGCTGTTTCAGTTTTTTGCTGTATTGGCTGTTTCATTTTCTTTCTTTCAGTGATTGTTTTCATATCCAGTATTAGATGTTTTGGTTCTGTGCTATTGAATGTTGATAAAGCCAAAGATTTTAATGTTGGACGTATAAGATTGCATTTAGTGTCAGATGCAATGTGATTAAGGCTTTTTTTCTTTCTTTTATAACTGTAGTTGACATCCTTTAGACACCTATGGTTGATAAAATTCCAAGTGATTTGGAAGGAATGGAAGCTTCAATGCAGCGGCTACTAGCCTTAATTGATGATGTCTATAAATATGTTGATGATGTCGTGGTAAGATTTGGTGTCTCATTTAATTAATTCTTACCTTTTTGCCATGTGGGATAATATGATTGTTTTCCACAGGAAGGGCGTGCCGCAGCAGACAGTAGCGTAGGCCGGTTTATATATGAAACTGTTGCCTCCCTTCCCAAACTTTCACCATCAACCTTTGATAAGCTAGTGAATGATAGTCTTCAGGTAATGATGCAATGTTAGGTTGATCAGAAATCACCAAAATTGAAAATTCTCTGATGATGGACCTAGTATTGTATGTAGATTATAATTATGGAGAGGTCATATCTTTGAATTTCTTGTTGTAGATTTGTAGTTACTTCATCATTAATGGCTTTTTTTTTCTGACTTTTCTGGGTTTTGCTTTCACATGGTTCCTACAGGATCACTTACTCTTGCTATATTTGTCAAGCATCACAAGGACACAGCTGAGCTTAGCAGAAAAGTTGAACACAGCAGCTCAAATTCTGTAATTTCTATCCATTGGTTGAATTTGTGGGTCAAAGCATATCTAATTTTGGATGTTTTGACTGTTTGTAACCCACACTAAGCTTGGGGAATCAGCCATTCATTCCGCGGGAGGCTTGTATTAATTTTGACTAGGTAAAGAAGCAAATGAAATAGCTAGGAGTTGGAACAATTCAGCACAATAGAGCCAAAGTGGTAAGAGACAAAAATTCATTAATAAATAAGGTAGAAAGAAGATAGGACATCCTCGGGAATTGAAGGAAGTGGAAGCAACTTAGCCTAAATTTTAGACAGCTCTATTTTCTATTATGTTTCGTAACAGAAAAAAAAATTGAATGAATAGTTAGTTATTAACACTAACATATTTCTTAAATTTTCAGGTTATTTTTTCTTCTTATCATGTAATTTTAATTGTATTAAAAGTTTATAGAGTCAATTAAAAGAAGATATAAATTTAAAAAGCAAGCCAAGATCTGCTAAATTTAGTAGACGTTATAAGTCCAAATCTAAAAGGTGCTCCCGTTCTAAGGAATTCATGTGCCATGCAAGAATTGAACCTGTCAAAAACAATCCACCTTTACCGGCACCGCGCTCCCAGCCATTGCGAAGCCATCAACACCAAATCAAACTCGATTGTTATTTTTTCTGCTGTAATTAGAAACAACAGAGATAAAAGAAAATAAAAATCAGCAAGAGAAGAGGAGACCTGAAGGTCGAAGTCTTTTCCGCCGATGAACAAAATAAACACCCTTACTTCTAACGCTCTTTCTCTCTCTCCTTTCTACAATATATCATAATTTTCAGCTTATAAAGGATAAAGAGAAAGCTGAAGACTTAAATAAAAAGTGATGATAGTTGGCAAATGATAGAAGAGCCACATGACTTAAGAAAATACAATACAAGAAGCTGCCTCTCTTTTTGCTGGTCATGAGTTGTCTATTTCTCTCCAAAATCTCAAATTGGTGGCTTTATTGTCTTGTAGTTTATGTTCCCATGTCCTTAACAGAAGCTATTGCCCAACTTCTATTTCACTGACCTCTATCAATAGTCAACTAAACTCAGTATCTTTGTCTGTATTTCAGATCACAACCCTCCAACCCTAATCAGACAATCTCAACTTTGACTTTCACTTGTATCAATCTTCTCTTTTACCATTCATTTTGAAACTATTCTCTTCTTCTTCTTTTATTAATTAGGTTTAAAAACATTGCTTGGATTTTTCACTTTGTCCTAATTGTTTTGGACTTATTATGGCCAACTACTCTATTCTAATACTATATCCATAATCATCACAAACACTATATGCTAATTACTTTTACTATATCTCCAAAATTACCCTTTAAAAATTTATATAATTACGTAGCCAAAATTGGGACAAAAAATTTACATATTTAAAGGTATTAAGTGGCAACAGCACACTTTATAGAAAAGCACAAAGCAAAACCCTATATGTGCATATGTGTATCTAAGTAGATCAACTCAATGAAATAAAAATCCCTCTTCCAAATTTTCATACTCAAACAAAACCATTACAAAAAGAAAAGTTTCTTTCCATTGCAATTTCATCTTAGCTCCACAAACAAAATTTCATAAACAGAGCCACCCAGGGGCCCAATGTTTAAAATGGGCTCAATCTCGGCCCAAAATGCCTGACACTTCCAAAAATTGGGCTGCATCCAAATAAGGCCCAGTCATGAAAACATGGGCCCAAGAAACCATAAACCACCAACAGCCGAATCACAGAAGAGAAGAGCAAGCAAGTGAAAGCTGAAAAGCAAATAGAAAAAGATTTCGTGGGGAAGAAGCAACCGAACTCCAAAACCCATAATCCGAAATCCAGAGAATTGGGAGCAGATAGGTATTGAAACTTTTGAGTTTGGAGAGTTGAATCATCGACGAGAGGCAGGAATGGATGTGATAAAGACGCAGCAAATATCGTCGAGACCGATAGAGAAGGTAATAGTGCACCCACTGGTTCTCCTGAGTATCGTCGATAACTACAACAGAGTCGCTAAGGATACTCGCAAACGCGTTGTTGGTGTTTTGCTTGGTTCTTCTTTTAAAGGCGCCGTTGATGTCACTAACAGCTATGCAGGTACAACTCATTTTTCTCTTTCTGTTCAATTTCTAGATCTCTTTTGCTTTTGATCCCTCAATTTGTGTTTGAAAATTCTTTTGTGGGTTATAATGGGTTATAGATCATTGTGTGTAAATAATGCAATTGGGTTCTAATGTGGGAAAGAACTTTGTTTGAAGCTCATACAATATTTGAATTGTAATTTCTCAGTGCCCTTTGAAGAAGATGATAAGGACCCAAGCATCTGGTTTCTTGACCACAATTATCACGAGTCTATGTTTTCTATGTTCAAAAGAATAAATGGTATTGTCTCAGACAGTATTTTTTATATTGCATTTCTTTCTCTGGAGACTTTGATATTATGAAGATAGCAAATTGTTTTTTCAGCCAGGGAGCATGTGGTGGGTTGGTATAGTACAGGTCCAAAACTGAGGGAAAATGACCTGGATATTCATGGACTTCTTAATGAGTAAGATCATCACCTGCAATATATCGAGTTCTTCGACCTGTTTCTTGATCGAAATAGACCATCTCTGACTTGGACTCTCTGCCTCTTGGCAAAATAAATCTATTTTTAATTTGATCTTTTCTGCTCAGATTTGCTTTATTATTTATTTTGCTGCTTTATTATAAGTTTTTGTTTGCGGTTGCAGTTATGTTTCAAATCCTGTCTTGGTCATAATTGATGTCCAACCAGTGGAGCTGGGAATTCCCACAAAAACTTACTGTGCAGTCGAAGAGGAAAGAGGTAAGAATATGATTTCAGTAAAGTGAAGCGAAAATATCTATTTATTATGTTGGTTTTAAACGAGTTGTCATATGTAGAAAATGAGTCTGAAAAAGTGATGCAGCCGTTCTTTATTTATAATACTGCCTCCATGCATCACATATGCTTGGAGGTTAACTGATGGTATGTACTCTTGGGCATTAACTGATGGTTGTGGATGGTTATAAAATGCCACCCAGAAAAGCCAAAAGGTGTTTGTGCATGTGCCGTCAGAAATTGCTGCTCATGAAGTTGAGGAAATTGGTATGCCATTTGAAAAAAAAGTGTTTTTTTTTTTTTGTTTGTTGATAAAATAGAATGGAAATAGCTTCTATAGCATGCCAGTTCAACGTGATATTCTGTAACTGCTTTTAATTCCCTTGTGCTACTTTAACAGGAGTGGAACATTTGCTAAGGGATGTGAAGGACGCCTCTATTAGCACCCTCGCAACTGAGGTCTTGATTTTGAATGTTCTCAGTTTTTTCTCTTTCATTTCTCACTTCTGTGCGGATGTTTTTCAGCTCCTCCTTCTGGGAGGAACCTAAGTTTTCAGTTTGTCCATGCAGGTGTCTGGGAAACTCACTGTTTTGAAAGGGTTGGATGCTCGACTTAGAGAAATACGCAGTTATCTTGACCTTGTTATGGATGGAAAGCTACCACTAAACCATGAGATTTTGTACTATTTACTGGTCTAATTATGAGTTTTCAGAGTTGTTATATTTCCTTTTTTTTGTGTCCTTGTGTGCACACATGTACACATATATATTATGCCTGAAGCTATCCTTTCAATCTCTATTGGGAGAAGGGGAGAAAGGAAATAAAGAAGAAAATTTCAAATATCCATTTTAATCTTAGTTAGGAATCTGTGGCTGTGGACTTAATGTCCAAAGAAATTGAATTAATTTGTCTTTGATGTTTCGCTGAGTTTGATATCGTTTTGCTCTCAGTTGGAGGCTTTTCTTTGGTTGATAGGATTTATAGAAACTTAATGTGAAAGTTCTTCCTTTATAATAAGAGAAATAATGAAATTTGCATTGTTTGCATGTTGCAGAATTCTTCCAGAGTTAGGGTTAATATTTGCGTGTAACTGAATTCTTTTCCATTTTAATTTGGTTTTGGTTGCTCATGTTGTGGTTTTATTGCTTTATTGACATAGATTTTTATTTCAAATTTCTTATGTCCACATAGTCGCTCAAGGGACTTGTTGTTGTCGCAAACCCATGCATGCCTCAAATGTTCTGATATAAAATTGATTTTATTTATAAATAAATTTAATAATGGTTGTACTGAAATTTATATAAAATTAATTAAAATATATATAATAAATGGTTGAGATTAAAAATAAATAATAAATTTCAATTCTTATCAAAATTATTTTCATATAGATTCCAGCTTTACAAACTTATCCAAGAATATATAAATATGGAGAACAAAAAATCAAGGCATTGAGAGCATTTTATAAACTTTCCAATTAATATGAGAATTACAAGAGTGATGAAATCCCCGTATAAAAGTCAAATAAAAAAAATAAAATAAATTTATTTGTTTTCAATTTATTTTTATAAAAAACATTGACTAAAACATATATAAATAGATGGTCAACGTTTGGCAGTTTTTGGCAGCTCTTATCATCAAATCAAACAATTTATTGATCGGTTATTGACGATAGTAACCGTGCGGGATATTACTCACATGTAATTTTATTAATGCTTGTTTAAATTTATTTATTTATTAACAACAGCACATGAAATTTATTTTTAATAAAAATTATTTTAAATTTTCCATACTAATTCTGCAAAGACATATTGAAATAAAATTGATTACTCTACTTGAAAAAAAAAACCATTTAATCGTATGAGAAATTGTATAATTAATCAAGTAAATATTTTATATAAGCATTCTATGTAAAGTAATAAGGTAATAGAAACTTAATACCTAAATAATATAATTTTGAATATTTAATGTAAATTATTGTACATAAAAATTATTAATATATTTTATAATTTTATAAAAAAATCATTATTTAATTTATATGATATAAAAAATTTATTAGCTAATTTTTTTAATTATTAAAAATATATTAAAATGTATATAAAATTTTTAAAAAATAATTTATTTTATTTATTAAATATTATAATTTTATAAAATATTTATTATTTATTAATCGAATATATATATAACAACATTTGATAACTCACTGAAAATCATGGAGGAATCCTTCCATACAAGTTAGCAAAGGTTAATCATGGAGGAATCCTTCCATACAAGTTAGCAAAGGTTGATCGTGGATTATGAAAAAAAAGTACGCAAATATTAAATTATTAAAATTTAAATTAGATTTATTATAATAATATTTGAATTTATTGAGAATTTGATTAAAAATTAATTTAAATTATCTAAATTTAATTATTATTATTTAAATAAAATATAAAAATATTATAAATATTATTATAAAATATATTTTTTATATTAAATAAATTATTTATATACAAATATTCTATACATAAAATTAATTCAATTTAAATCTATAACAAATATTATTTTTTAAATTTAAATTCATATTAAATCTAATTATATCTATTTAAATTTATTTTATTAAGATTCTCTCGGTTTGAGTATTTAAAAATAACCTATCCGTTGCTAAGTAGACATGCACAAGAATATTGATGCAAGTATTGTAGTGGTTCTCTAAAATTATTAGGTAAAACATTGGACTTTTCTAAAAGCTCAGTTTGGGTAGTTCCGGCCCATTAATTCTTTATTCGTAGCCCAATAACAATAAAACAAAAACAACTGAAGCTTTCTCATCCCCTCCCTTACCAAAAACCCTAGTGCTCTGTCTCTCGCGGCTCCATCAAGATCGAAGAATGGCGGCGAGCGAGCACACTGTCCTTCAGTTATCCCCAACTTCATCCTCGTCGACCTTGTCGGCGAAGGTCCACCCTTTGGTGATCTTCAACATCTGCGATTGCTACGTGAGGCGGCCTGACCAGGCCGAGCGTGTCATTGGCACGCTTCTCGGATCCGTCCTATCAGATGGCACCGTCGACATTCGAAATTCATACGCTGTACCTCACAATGAATTCTCTGATCAGGTAATGGCTTCATTTTTTAAGATAATTATGGAATGTTTTTTTTTTTTTGTTGCTTGTGACTTGTAATGATGACTTCCAATTGAATGAAACGGTGTCTTCATAGCTAAAAAGTTTTGTAATCCATGTTTAGAGAGGTTTCCGTCATTGCTAATGCTTGTTTTACGCTAGTTTGAAAAGCTAGACTTATGAATGAATCCACAGAGGTGATACATGCTTAGCAGGAATCTAGAAGACTAGCTTAGTAAGTAGGAAAAATTTGAGGAATTTTACTAAATTTATGCTATTTGTAACTGAAATTTGGAATGTTGGATGAGACGCTGAAGAGCTTGAACACTTATGAGCTCTATTTTTCTTTTTTATCATTTAATTCTAGAACTTCAAATTTCTGACCAATCTGGTATGTGTGGAACCGACTACATGTTATTTAACGGATTGAAAAAAAATGGAGCTATGAGCATGAACTTCTCTTAAGTCTTTCCTCTTTTTCTCATCTTTCAATTATGTGTCAGCTGCAGGTTGCTCTAGATATTGATTACCATCATAATATGTTGCTGTCTCACCAGAAAGTGAACCCTAAGGAAGTTATTGTTGGATGGTATTTTTCATCTTCATCTTTGTTTGGTTTGTATTTTCATTGTTAATAAACTGCAATAGAAGGTTGTTGTTGCCTTGTAAACTCTAGTAATGAGTCTTACCATTCTATATTTTGTTGATGGTATTTTCATCTTCATTTTTGTTTGCTTTATATTTTCATTGTCAATAAACTGCAGCAGAAGGTTCTTTTTTCCTTGTAAACTCTAGTAATGAAATCTCTTTTTTTTTTTCTTTAATTTTGGTCATACTGTACTATATTTTGTTTGAATCACTGCATTTGATGAGGTTGGAAAGCCCTTCCCTAAGCTACCAAGCTATGGCTATGCAGCTTTTATGAAATATGAATATTTTCAAAATAAAATTTTATGTTTTCAGAAGTGTTTTGTAGACAGATGCTCCATTTTCATGCTTTAGTACTTGGTTTCAGGTATTCAACAGGATTAGGGGTCACTGGTGGAAGTGCATTGATCCATGAGTTCTATTCTAGAGAAGTTCCCAATCCCATTCATCTAACAGTGGATACAGGGTTCAGGAATGGAGGGGGTACCATTAAAGCGTATGTTTCTGTTAATTTGTCTCTTGGAGACCGTCAGCTTGCTGCACAATTTCAAGAAATTCCTGTTGATCTTCGCATGGTTGAAGCTGAGCGAGTTGGATGTATGTATATTCTGAAAATTTCTTTCTTCTACTAAAATTTTCACTTACAAATGTTATCCCTGTTCTACTCTGACTAGGAGTCTTAGGCTTTTGTGGTCTTGCATGTTTTCCCCCCTTTACTTTCATTATGCTTCTGTTGATGTTGGGCGAAGGCTTTGTGGTTAGGCAAGGCTCTTAATTGTTGCAGTAAGTTGGCTAACAAATTATGAAAGTAATTGTTGCAGTAATTTGGCTAACAAATTTGAGTTCCATATGTAGGTGTAGTTTATAATAGCCTGTGAAACTAGAATAATATATCTGTGTGTGTGTTTCTCTGGCTGCAGACTTTTCTATTGATTATAAGATTCCTTTTTGGTTGTTTTTCAATATGAAATATTCATCTTTCATAATGTAAAGATATCATTCTAATGCAACAGTTACTGGACTCTATTGATAAGGTCAAGCTAGGTTTTGATGGATGGCTTTAAACTCAATGATATGAATTTAAGTCTAGTCCAAATTATACAACTATAGACTTAAAATTCTGCCTTCTTTGTAGATGTTCATGCCTCACCCTTAAACAAGCTTCAGCCCGCTGGATCCAAGCCAACCAAACCTAATTTAAGTTAAATGTCAAGTTCATATCTCCCCATTTCAAATCCTTTTATCCCAAATCAAACTGTATTTAATTTATTTTCTTGTGTCTAAATTAGATTTATCTCGCTATAAGTATTTGCTGTTTCATTTTTTTTCTTTCAGTGATTGTTTTCATATCCAGTATTAGATGTTTTGGTTCTGTGCTATTGAATGTTGATAAAGCCAAAGATTTTAATGTTGCACGTATAAGATTGCATTTAGTGTCAGATGCAATGTTATTAAGGCTTTTTTTCTTTCTTTTATAACTGTAGTTGACATCCTTAAGACACCTATGGTTGATAAAATTCCAAGTGATTTGGAAGGAATGGAAGCTTCAATGCAGCGGCTACTAGCCTTAATTGATGATGTCTATAAATATGTTGATGATGTCGTGGTAAGATTTGGTGCCTCATTTAATTAATTCTTACCTTTTTGCCATGTGGGATAATATGATTGTTTTCCACAGGAAGGGCGTGCCGCAGCAGACAGTAGCGTAGGCCGGTTTATATCTGAAACTGTTGCTTCCCTTCCCAAACTTTCACCATCAGCCTTTGATAAGCTAGTGAATGATAGTCTTCAGGTAATGATGCAATGTTAGGTTGATCAGAATTACCAAAATTGAAAATTCTCTGATGATGGACCTAGTATTGTATGTAGATTATAATTATGGAGAGGTCATATCTTTGAATTTCTTGTTGTAGATTTGTAGTTACTTCATCATTAATGGCTTTTTTTGCTGACTTTTCTGGGTTTTGCTTTCACATGGTTCCTACAGGATCACTTACTCTTGCTATATTTGTCAAGCATCACAAGGACACAGCTGAGCTTAGCAGAAAAGTTGAACACAGCAGCTCAAATTCTGTAATTTCTATCCATTGGTTGAATTTGTGGGTCAAAGCATATCTAATTTTGGATGTTTTCACTGTTGTAACCCACACAAAGCTTGGGGAATCAGCCATTCATTCTGCCGGAGGCTTGTATTAATTTTGACTAGGTAAGTTGTGCTAAATTTTATCTGAAAGATTTGTTTTGCAATGGTTCAGTTACTGTATGCAAACATTATTCACTTTGGAAAGTTGAGGTTTAATCATGTAGTTTTGCACATCATTGCAAGAATGCTTTTGCTGCATTTTATATTCTCTATGAGGTGCGATTGTTTTACACCGTGTTTGGAGCAAATGAAATCCATAAATTCTGTCAAATTCGTTTCGAAATCCAAGTTTATTTGTTTTAAGTATAAGTGAAACTAGTCATTGCAGGAACTTGTACGTGTCATAATTGTGTATGCGTCTCCTTGTCTGAAATCCATCAATTTCAACTTACCAAAATAGCTACTTGTATATTTTGGTTATAGATTATTGGACTACATAGCCTTTTTGGGAAGAAAAGGTGTTGAGATAAATCTCAATAAACACGTCGTTTTTCTACATGAATAAACAATGACATCAAGACGATTTTGGTGTTCATTATTTTTTTTTTGGCCAAATGTTCAAATTCAAGTATCCTGGGAGGAATGTAATATAATCATGCATTTTTTATTTTACTTGCGGACCATTTTCTCGAAGTACTAATCTAGGGAGAGATTGCATTTGCTGTGGCAATTGGTTTGGTTGTGTTCGCAGCTTGCAATTGGTGGTTACAGTTTTAAGGTTTAGAGGAGTCGGTGAAAGTCTCTTTTAGTTTCAATTTTGATGTTAAATTGGATCGATGTGATTTTAATTCCAAATCCAAGAGCTGAACAGATTCCCGGTGAAGTAGTACTACTATATAAACTTAACTTTACCATCCCCCTGTTAACAGGGCAGTTATTTAGGAGACCAAATAAGGGGTTCAAGTGATGGAGCCAAGTCAAGTTTGAAAACTTTCGGAATTAGTTTGTAAAAATTTTTGAGCTCGAGTTTATTATTAATAAATTCAAGTTTTGGGAATTTAGAAAATAAGTTTTGAGTCAAATACATTTTATCGAACTGTAACTCATCGGGTTTGACTTATAATTTTAGTGAATTTGAAGTTTAAGATACTAAATTTTAAGATATTTATTAAAGAAATGAGATTGCAAATTTAACGAATCTGAGTTTGATTCATTTAGAGAACAAACTTAAGTCAAATTCAAATTTTATCATCAAGATAGGTCTAGTTTGTTGATTTGCAGATTTAGGCCTATGTTTAATGAAGGGAATCCAGGAAAAAGGTGAAAAGAAAAGATTGGATAACGATTTTTATATTATAATTGCATTTTTATTTTTTATTTTTTTTAGGCTGATTTCGATTTAAAATTGAATCAAATTAAAAATTAAAATTTTAGTATTTATAAAAGTGAATAAAAAAGATTTTGAATAAAAATTAAATTTAATCAAATTGATTTGATTCAATTTGATAAATTAGAATTTTTAATATTTTTAATAGATTTTTTATTTTTATAAATTTTTAATATTTTAAAATTTAATTGAAATGTTATAATTTTAATTATATTTAACTTTTAATATTATAAAAAATAATATACTATTATTAAT